>NC_134402.1:410585180-410885180 GCF_038048845.1 Mixophyes fleayi
ACAGATAGTTTAGGCCCATCCACACTTGGATGAAACTAAGCCTTGTCCTGATGGGGCAACATTGCCAAGACTATTGGTAAATATCGCACACATATCTCTGTAAACCTGCTCCTGGTAATAATAGAGCAATATATAAGGCAAGGAGCAGGTCCTGGTGGTTCAGGACATATCCTGATTACTGCATCTAAGCAGGGGTTATTTCATGGTGCAATTTAATGTTACGCTAGCCTACTGTATCCAGATAATCTCTGTACTGACCTGTCAATCAAAATGTAATTGGTATTCATAATGCAATGCTTTGTAATGAGGCTGAAGCGCTCCTATGTGTCTCATTACAAGAATTAATAGTTACATACATACACTATATAATGAATGCCAAAGGAATAGCTGGGCAACAGTTGAAGGAGAGCTACAAAGAACCACTTGTTTAAACTGTATTAGAACTTCTAGACATTTCAAAATTTACAATGCTTACACTTGTGTCTAAGCAGGTAGTATTCAAAGATTGTTCTCTTCCTGCTTAGACACAGGTGCAGACATATAAATATTTCAAATGTCTAAACATTCTCAAACATTATGCAGTGGGACAGTACTAAGTATTAAGTGTCTGTTAGGAGTACATGAGGTCATATTCCGGCTGCATTTTACGTGACATGACAACTATAAAAGTATTTGAACTTATAATTTCTTCTCCCCAGGCTTTTTTGCACAGCTAAATACTGTATACAAATAGGTCATTGTTTGCCCTGCTTGTCTTCAGAATTGATTATTCTTAATATATATCAGGGGCAAACGCAAGATTTGTTGAGGGGTTTCCACACCACGCCGCCAGTGGGCGTGACCAGCATGCATGGGGGCGTAGCTATAAATTTAGACAGTGCTTGGCTGCTCTCCAACTCTTCCCATCCCCTGCGTGCACTACTGTTAGGTGCACACAGCTCTCCCTTTTCAAGCAGAGCTGTGTGAAGCGGGAGCAAGGTCCAGCCACCTCAGTTATACAGTGCCCCAGGCTTTGAGGGGGGTTTCCAGGCACTAGGAAACCCCCCCTCTGTTTCCCTAAGTACATAAATAGTGATGTAAGCTCCACCTCGCCACTGTAGAACATTTACTGTATTGAATAAACCAGGAGAAATTATTTGAGGGATAAGGTTTTATTCAGCAAGACCAGAGTGCAGTTTTTATCCTCATTCATTTTTATTATTTATTCTAAATGTTTAACGTGACTTTGTTCCAGTTTAAAGGAAGTTGTCGACACTGAAGATGTAAAACCCAAGCTCCAATGTCTCCTGTCAAATCCAGACTTTTCTATGGTCACTGTTCAGTGTGAAGACAGTGGAATCCACTGGGAGACTAGCTCAAGCCGATGCTCAACACCTTGGGCATCAGAAGCCAGCACCACCTCCGATGTCTACAGCATGGAAAGTTCATCTGCCGGAACTCCTCCTGGTAAGGTTATCTTCATTTTGGACGAGGGCAAGCTACGCCGGAAGAAAGTTAGACCTTCGTCATCAGCTAAGTTTGCGCGGCAGTCGGCCCATCACAAGAAGAGTGTGGACAATCCCAAACAATCGGCTGATAACATGAGGGATTCTTTCAAGCAAGCCCTGGAAAAAGCTAAACGTCACCTGTCCACGCACACAGAAGAAGCTGGTAACACTGACAGTACTACAAGAAGTACTGACGTACTAGTTTCTGATGCGCCAAAACCGGAATTACGTTCAGAAAATATACCACAAGAAGAACAACCGGAACCTGCCGTAGCTGACTGCTCCAACGTCTCAACAGAAGAAACAGTGACACAATCAGAATGTGTTGGCACAGGTAGGCCAATATTTTCTTCCGTCTAAGTTGGTTTTCCAATATCATTAATTTAGGTCAGTTTAGCAAAACAGACGAGGTGAAAATCAGAGGCTAGATTTACTAAATTGCGGGTTTAAGTGGAGATGTTACCTATAGCAACCAATCAGCATCTAGGTATCATTCATCATCATCAGTTATTTATATAGCGCCAGTAATTACGCAGCGCTGTACAGAGAACTCATTTACATCAGTCCCTGCCCCAATGGAGCTAACAGTCTAAATTCCCTAACATACACACAAACAGAGAGAGAGACTAGGGTCAATTTAGATAGCAGCCAATTAACCTACCAGTATGTTTTTTGGAGTGTGGGAGGAAACCGGAGCACCCGGAGAAAACCCACGCAAACACAGGGAGAACATACAAAGTCCACACAGATAAGGCCATAATCAGGAATCAAACTCATGACCCCAGTGCTGTGAGGCAGAAGTGCTAACCACTAGGCCACGCATTTATTCAGTACATTCAAAAAAAATGACAGCTAGAAATCTTATTGGTTGCTATAGGCAACATCTCCACTTTTTAAAACCCTCAGTTTAGTAAATATACCCCCAGATCTCCTTTAGACAATACAGTAAATGACCTGTCAAAGCAGTTAGCCAACATCTCGTCTTATCTCATTAATCAACTGGAGAGTCAATCAGCTGAGGCTTTCTCATCACAGACAGTACATTGGGTGTCAGACCAAGGAAGGTTTCATTCATCATATTTTTCCAGTCTAATAGACAGTTTATTCCATATACTTCAGTCATCTACTGTAATACTAGATAAATATTATTTTCTCGCCTCATACTGACAAGTTAGACCAAAGATCATCTCCAGCAAATAATCCATTTGTAATGGTCCATAAATTAACATATTGGGTCTTATGCTAATTTGGGTGTATGACCATGTAATTAGCATAAAATACGCTGATTTGTTCTGCGTATGGCCACACACAGTAGTGTACAAGTACGTCTATGTGCACAGTTAGTATTATCTTACGTCTGGAGAGGTGGAACGGGGCAGGAAGGGGTACAGTAGAGGCCCCACCAGGTAACAACGCTGCTGACTCTACATCCCAGAACCTGCCAAGTGTAAATTTTGTTTATAGGATGAACATCATGAACACATTAGGGGCTAACACAAGCTGCCAACGGTTTACTATATTCAGCAAATTAATTTGTTAAAGTAGTGTGACATAAGAGGTGCACACTTAAATTTTAGCCTAGCATGAACAAAAAAATCAATAAGTAGAGCACCATGCCATTAAGGCAAATACAAAACATGTAGTGCACATGGTATAGGAAAAATATATAACTGATGTGTTGTTCGCAGAGAAAACGTGTAGACATTGCAGCCGAAAAATGATTATATATTATGTGTATTAAACCATGTGAGGCTATATGGTCATATTCAATATTCCAATTTTGCCTCGTATGCCAACAGATAGCCAGTACACACAGTATGTCCATACATGCCCCCATATAGCCTATATACACATACATGATCAAACTTTAGCCAGTATGCCTATGCAAGCCTTCCTATACATACCCCAGATTGTCAGTCCAGACATGCCCCCTATATAGTCTTATATGGCCTATACTATATCCAGATATAATGATAGAGACTATGGAAACATATGACATGATATGGGAGCACATGAGACAATATTACCTATATGAGAGCATATATACTCACCTGAACAATGGACAGCCTAGATCTTGGGGGTAGTGTGGTGGGGTCTGTAGCTTCGTTGTAGAGGTATAGTCTTCTCCCATGCCAATTTCTGGCCCATTTTGATCACTCATTGAATGTGAGCAAGCTTTAAGGGTAGCTCTAAAGGATAGTAATTATTGATTAGTATGTGAATATCAGTTTGCACATAGACAATCGCATAAACACAATTGATGAACCAAAATAGTCCATAGCTTCTAAAAAATGTTTAAATAGCAATGTATAGGGTATTCATACAGGGATCAGAGTCATTGCATGGAGACCACTCCATTGTCAGACATATTGCAGAGACCCCTCACCTCATACCCCAGCCCCTTCTCCAGGAAATGGAAGTATATAGCAGAGTACCGGCTTTGATGCATGAACTTCCTCCGAGAGTCTCCACGTCACTTACACATTGTCAGGAGGCTCCAGGCTCATCCGGTGCTTTTGAGTGACTCTGGGCTTTGTATATAGCACTGAAGGTCCCTGCAACCTCAGCCACTATCTGTTGTGTTTGGGCCACGATCCAGGGGAGTAAATGATTCTGGAGCTGATGGCCAGTTGCACTCATCACTTTTACTTTTTATAAGTTAGTTTACTATATTTTCTGCAAGTCACATGCTCTAAGATTTTGTCAATCAATTTGGTTGATTTCAACTAAACCTGTCCAGAAATTCAAGTATATGTCTCCTCATCCTGCACATTCCAAATCTAATCAGGAATTATTGAAGTCTTGTCAACTGATCATCACATAAGGATGTTTGTGTTGTCATAAGGCTCAATGATAACACCTAAACAGTGGGCATTGTGTCTGTGTGGACACATTTGTGGCAGACCCAGTGATTTGGCGATCCTGCAGTTTCACATACATCAGCAATATAGTCTCAAGTGTATTGGACAGATTACCTACTCACCAAATTGTAATGTTATTACAGGGTGTTACTCTCCAGTTCCTTGTCCCACAGATCTGTGGTACTTCTTTTGGGACTATCAAGGGCAATCGCAGTTTGAAGTGGTCTCACAGCAAGGAGGTGGTGAATAACTGTGACTAGGTAATCTGCCCACAGGTTGCCAAGTACTAGCCACTAATTTCATGCGATATTCTGCACCTGCTAATATGATGCTAGTATTGACATTGTAATTTTTGTAATAAGCATGGCTTATTCTGTTTTGTGACTTTTACTATAAATGTAATCATATGAATTCTTCATTAATGTTTTGTCTTCCAGAACCCGAATATACAGCACAGAACCCCATCATAAAATGTGACAGTGCTGTCTCAGCCACTTGTCCACCAAAGAATGTGCCTGAAAAGCAAATTATGAAGACAGTGAAACAACCCCGTGTGCAAAATACCATCAACACTACAAAATATAAGGGGCGCATCCCACAATCTTTAGTTGAAACTAAACCTGAAGTTTTATCAAGTAAGCATGATATTGACAGCTATCCACCATATGTCCTTTTAGAAATAAGCAGCGTTTTAGAAAACGTGGCTAAGTTGTGTAATCCTACAAAAGATCCACTGTCACAAAATCACGTAAATGACCCCCCCACCACTCAATCAAACGTGTTCAGTATTGTTTCCGATGGATCAGAAATATTAAATATCCTGGCCCCAGATCTTATATCTTCTGTTGACCAAGAAGCAAGCAAAGCAATGGAAGATAAACTGGAGTACTTGGAGGAAAACCCCATGCTCATACCCAAACAGCTATGTAATGAAGATGATATATCACCAACTAATATATATGAGGAACACGATGAAAAGGATAATGAGACAATTAAAGAAGATGTGAAGAATGGAATTCCTGACAACATAGACAATACAAATCCAGATAAAACTACTAATGAAATAGATTACTTTGAAAAATTTACTTTAGTTGACAACAAGATACCCATTGAGCCCGGCTTTAAAACATTAAATGACGAATATGAAATAGGCCATGTTACAATAGAACAACACGGTCTTTCTGTTGAAAGTGAACCAACCAACGATGACTCTGACTCTTATTTATTGCAAAGTTTGGATGAATCATTCTATGGTGTCTCTGTCAATGAAGACACCATAATATCACAGCCACCTTCTGAAAAATCTAGGCTAGAGGAAGACATGGAAAAGCGAGATAAGGGGGTAAAGACTAATGGAATATCCTTATTTAATCCAGACGAAGGCGTATTAACCAAATCTTTTTTTTTCCCCACTTCTTACCCCATAAACCCAGAACTTCTGGAAGAACCACCTGCCTTGGCATTTCTTTACTCAGACCTTTATGAACAAGCAAGAGGATGTAAAACAATAGATGGGCATGACCAGTCAGATGCAGAAAGTACCACTTCTGTAGCGACTTTTCATAGTAGAATTTCTGATGATGATGGTACTGGAATCTATTTTGAAAAATTTAATCTTAAAGATGAGATCCCAGAGGGTGCTGGCAAACCAGAGGAAGAATATTTTTACAGTGAGGAGGATAGTGAAGAGGATGAATTTTTAAGTTATGAAGATTTGCCTCGCGAGTCATCTTTGGATAAAGACCATTTACAGTCTACAAAACACAAGAAAGACACATCAACTCTCCCAAAAATAGATTGGTCAGAGCCATCAAAAACTGATGACTCTGTTCTATTGCTTGATGAAACTCTTACCACAGCTTTGTTGCGGGAAAGTTTAGATAATAGGCAAAATGTTGATGATGCTGTCGAGGAATCATTTGACCGCAAACAAAAAATTAATATAGAAGTTTCTGATTATGAACAAAAAGGAAATAAATTACAGTACAAACAGGATGTCCAGTTAGATGATAAAGCTAATTTGGTGAACGATACAAATAAAGTATCACCACCAGAAGAAGAACCAATACCAATGATAACAGAACAGGAACGTCTAGGAGATGATGAGGAAATTGCTGAGTCTTTAGATTATGTCATTATTTCTCAAGATGACCTTGAAGATGATGACATTTCTTTGAAGGAAATAACATTTGACGATCAAGACTCTTTGGGACACGAGGATGACTTGTTTTTGGATGCTACGCAAGAGTTCCATTCGGAACATGAAGAGGTTGGATTTGAGGTAGTAGAACATGAACAAAAACCAGCAGAGCCACCAGAAGCACCTCAAGAAGAGGACAATTCTCAGATTGACACATATTGCAACATGTGTAAAATTCCTATAGTCCCTATCGATGAGATTCTTAGTGACCATAAGGACCACGACGTGACGACTTTAGACAATGCCGTGAATTTAATGAAGGTAAGTGTTTCATAGATAAATAATTTGTGCTGTATTATATTCACACTCTGTACATTTGATATATACATAGATAAGTGCAGTATATATGTTCCTCACTCATGAGCAGAGCCTGCACTACCCTTTTTTAACATCTGCATTTATTTGTTCTTCTTTGGATGTGCCTGTTTTATGTATGTCCTGTTTTCCCCACTGTACGCCGCTGTGGATCAAGGCGGCCTCTTCCAATTCAACAACAATAATAAAGCAAAATATCACATATTTATAGAATCGTTTGTGTCCATGTGTTTCACCAGACCTTTATGGCTCGAAGAATGGTGTCATTAGCCCTGCCCCCAAAAGGATTGTCACTATTTTGGTCCAATGAAAACAGGGACGAAGCCATGATGGCTGCGCATCCGTTTAATTTACAGAGGTGGACGGGATTAGGGAGAATTGCCTGCTCTCCCGGGAGTCCGGGAGGACTCCCAGAAATTTGGGAGTCTCCCAGACATTTCCGAGAGAGTAGGCAACTATGCCCTTATCGCTCAAAAGTCATAAGTCATCTGATTCTCTACACGAGCCCTTTCTGTTTTCAGGTTTGTCATTTTTTGTGCGCCTGCTTGCTTTTATGGTGTTTTTGACTAGGGTCTGACCTTCTTATTGTATTCAACCTTCATCTGTTGAATGTGTTTCATAGTCAATCAGATCATGATAATGTCCACAACAGCAGGGGAAATGTGACCTGTTAGAGGCAGTCCTGTCCACTTGTGTGTTTATGTTAGTGCCCAGAGGGCTGCATGTGACAAGGGCAGTGTCATGATGTGAGAAGGGGAATGGTAGTCACAGACTGAGAGTTGGATAGTGGAAGGAGCACGGACCTCCAATAGCTCAGATACATGATGTGAGGCTCCTATCACACTAATGCTGGAAGATTGTAGTGTCAAATGCACCTGTGTATGAAACAATCTTCATACATTCAATGTTTAGTCTTTTAGTTGTACTGTATTCATCTTTTAATTCTCCAGTTTGATTGGGCTGAGGTTTTACCTAACTTTTAAGTTGTTTGAAGGAAAGTCCATGAAGCGAGTCTCTTATCACCTAGTATTTGCTTTTCTTATTAGATTCTTGCTTGTATATATAATTATAACTCATTTGCCTAAAGAATTGCATACTGTATATTCCACCTTCGCTGAGTTTACTCTGTGTCCGTCCTGCTAAACAAGTACCACCAGCATAAATGCACATTCTTCACTATTTTAATATCATTTATTTAATCTGTTCATACAATGCTAAAACTAATATTGGCATATGGCACATAACTAGGTACATACATGGACTCTATCCAAAACAATCCAAAACGCCCTGATCCTGCAAAATGTTGTGCTAAATATTGCTTTAAATAGTGAGCACTTGAACAAAGACAGACACAAATGACATTTGTAATTGGTAGTTGTATTGCATGTTTTGCACTTTGCGTAAATGAGAGTTTGAGAATATTGCTGCATTAGCTCAGTAGACCATTTATCTCATCGACATACAATTCTCAGTAGCGATGAGAATAAAATAGATGTAAATTATCTTTGCCTGATAATGTATTTTCTTTGAAGAACTCCATGGCAGCCCTAACGTAAGGACGTATGGATCCAGTCCCCCAATCACCCCAGAAGGTATATAGTATAAAGTGCAACCTTCCTTATCTTTCAAATGTCTTCCAAGCTGTATCTGAAAAATATCTCCCAAGAACATGGATGTGAAATTGGGGCTGCCATAGAGTTCTTCAACGAAAAGAAATGATCAGGTAAATATCATTTGTATCTTTACTTATCAGACTCCATGATCTACCTAAGCAATTAATATGGGGGGACAGGGCAATAAAAAAACAACACTTCAAATTAACTTATGCTCACAAAACAAGTGTTTGTATTGATCAATTGCTTTAAGAAACTTTCTTGCAAACTGAGTATGATCAGAAGCCATAACGTCCAGAAGATAATGTCTGTAAAATGTATGGATTGATGACCAAGTTGTGGCTGTACAAAGGTCCTCTGCTGATGCCTGTGTCTTGTGATCTGAGGATGTCACCATTGCTCTTACGAAATGTGTCTTCAATATTCTTGACACCTCACGCCTTTTAATCTTATAGACCTGTGCAATAACTTCTGTGCCAGCATAGTTTTGGAAGAACCTTGTCCTTGTTATGGACCTTCAAGCTGTACAAAGAGATGATCTGTCTATTTGATGTCCTTTATTCTGGATAGATACATAGACATTGCTTTTGCCAAATCAATACTATGCAACTTTCTTTAAATCTCATTAGTTGGCTCTGGATATAAAGCAATACAGTTTCCTGGTTCACATGAAAAAGGATTTGTTTGAAGAGTCACCTGGTTCTCCCACTCTTCTGGTGGATGTGATGGCAATCAAAAATATTACAGAAAGTGAGCATTTTTTAATGATACTTTCTGTAATGGTTAAAAGGATTCTACTATTAGAGCTTCTAAAGCATGAATGAGGTCCCAAGGTACCACAATTTTTTTTTGATGCAAGGTCGGATTGTCTTTGCTGCTTGAAAGGAAATTTTGATTACATCATGTGATATTACTCTTGTGTCCAGAAGCATACGTAATGCAGACACCTGTGCATGTCCATTCTGTAAGCCTTCTTGAAGAAAGTCCAATATTTGCGGTATATTAACTTATAATGTATAGGTTTCCATACTCTGTAATATGCTATAGAAGAATGTATCTTTCTTCACTGTGTAGTAACACTGCAATCACTTTGTCAGAAACACCTTTACTCTTCAGTAGTGACCACCCAATCTATACGTCATCAAAGAGAGATTCTCCAGAATTGGGTGTAAAACTGGTCCCTGATGTAAAAGGTCTGAACGACTTGGTTGTTCAAGGAACATCTCCCAAATAATGAACTGCGAGGCCAAAACAGAAGATTTTCTATCACTTCTACAGATTCTTTTTTTATTTCCTTCAATGTGGGTGCAATTGGAGGAACAAGGAAACACATATCCTAGTTTGAACTTCCAAGGTCTTGATAGGGCATGTATCATTTGTTCTTGTGGTTCCTCGTGATCTTTCTACTCTGCTGTCCTGGCTTATTGCCATCAGATCTATCTGTGGGATCCCAAACCTTTCTTCTATTTGTGTTAACAATTCTATTTTCAATGTCCATTCTCTGGATGGATCTATTATCAGCTGATATAGTCTGCGACCTTGTTGTCTTTTCCTGGTACATGAAGTGTTGACGGAGACTTCAGGTTCTTCTCTACCAATGACATGTCTGCTTATAAATACTACTACTGTCCTGTTGTCTGACAAGACTCTTAGGTGTTTGTGTTGTAATTGAGGCTTACAGTTTTGTATTACAGGCTACACTGCTCTTGCTTCCAGGATATTTGCATGTAGTCTCTTTTCTATTTGACTACACACATCCTGTATTATTTCTGTGCCCCCCAATCTTTGGAGCCTGAATCTGTTGTTACCACCATCCATTCTGGTTCTGAGAGGTCGTTTCCTCTTTCCTTCATTGTTGGATCTTCTCACCAGTCTAGAGACCTCTTGTTATTTTGTGTCAGTCTTACAGGTTGCCTCAGAGATTTTGGATTGTGATCCCATAGTTTGTGTACCTCTAGTTGCACCTTCTTCATCTGCCAACTCGTCCATGGAAGGACGACTATGGTTGAGGAAAACTTTCCTAGGATATTCCAGCTGTAGAATTGTTTGTATTCTGTCAGGAGACACTGATTTTTCTTTTGCTGTATCTATCTGTACTCCTAGAACTTTCAGCCGTCCAGGTGGCATCAGATGACTCAATGAGATTTATGATCCAGCAATATTCATGTAAAAATGCAATTACCTTGGTTGTCTTGGTTTTGGCACTGTTTTCAAAGGTATGGCATCACTGCAATACACTGCTTCCCGAGGACAGTTATCAGGACCACTAGCACTTTTGCAAAAGTCCTGGGAGCAGTTGAAAGGCCAGATGGTAGCCACAAAAACTGGGAATGGTGTTTGGTACTTCAGACTCTGAGCAGGTTATGATGCTGAGGTACAATTGGATGTTATGAAATCACTTATGCTAATTGGGGACACACACATCCTCTGCACAGCTGCGGTTTTGGTCCAATCTTTTAATTGTTTAAATTATTTGAATAGGTAATAATCGCAAATCTTATGATAAGGATTTTTTTGTTTGTTTTGTTTTAACGTGTATTTTATTGTTGATATATAAGACTTACAGTGCGCCATAAAGATTGTGTTTTGGGATGTTAAGAAATCTCCTACTTCTACCACCTTGAGGATGGCACTTACAGACTCCATGTGGAAATGTTTTGCCTTTACCAACTGATTGTGTTTCCTTGTCTAGGACAGTTCAGATGTTTCCTGACTGTTTTTCTACCAGAAAGAGTCTGGACTAAAATTCGGTTCCTTTCTTATCCATAGGTACTGGACACATTTACTTAAAATACTTGTTTTTCTAATAGAATTTGTAGGCTACTATGTAATGCCTTCTTTTGCACTAGGTTTTGTGGATCTTGTGACTTTATGAAAAACTTTTCCCCTGGGCACCTTGTGAAACTCTATCTTATACCCATTATTCCCAGTGGTCCTGTGTAGTGTGTCCAAGCCTCCACATACCTTGAAATCCTTCTGTCCATCAGCATTGCTGGAGTCTATGACAGCCGCTACAGTAGAAGCCAAACTTCTATCTGAAAGTGTAATAGTGTCTAAAGATGCTTGACCTAGGAAATCAATCCTTTTCTTTACAGTTTTTGTAGCAAGTATCGTCTTCTTTTTCTTAAATATCAGAATAAAGAATATTGATCCAGATTATGATGGCCCTGGAGACTGAACCCATGGCTGTTCCAGGTTTATTTGTGGTGCCTGTGGAAATATGCAATTTATTTCAAATGGTTTTCCATTTTTCTTTCCATTGGTTCTCTGAATGAGCCTCCATCCTCTAATGGTATAGCAGTCTTTGAAGAACGGTGGTAGTCTTAATAACAATTCAAACAAATCTGACACTGCATACCCAGACAGGAACACACCGATGGTGTCTTCCTCGACAGGCTCTTGACAGCGACTGCTTGTAACACACACTTGAAAGGATTCCGATTAATGAACATGACATCCGCCTACAATGACATCTATTTTAAAAGCCACTGTATGTTGGTGTTAATGTGTTAATTTAAGGAGGCGCCAGCTGTACAATGTGCTTTACAAACGCTTGTACATTTTCCAGCTGGTAAGTTAGTGGAGGAATGGGTCCAGGGACTTCCACTCCCTACTCTACCTCAGCCTTAAAGAGACAGAACAAAAGATAAGGAAGGATTGGAGGAGCCCACTGTACACCTTGCGGGGGTGACAACTTTTTTCCTGTCTATACTCAGCTCACTGGGGGACTAAACCCATATGTTAGAGCTTCCATGGAGTCTGATAATGAAAGCTGTTGTGGGAGGCAGAGAGCTGTTGGCTGGGCTAATACCACGTACTAGGCAAACCGAGAGGGGGGTTTCCTAGTGCCTGGAACCCAGCTCCAAGCCTTATGGCACTGTAATTGAGGTGGCTGGGCCCTGCCCCCGCTTCACACGGCTCTGCTTGAAAAGGGAGAGCTGCGTGCACCTAACAGTAGTGCACGCAGCATTGCCCATGTATATTATAGGGATAGGAAGAGTTGGAGAGCAGCCAAGCACTGTCTAATGTTATAGCCACACCCCCATGTATGCTGGTCACGCCCACTGGTGGCGTGATGTGGAAACCCCCCTCTACAAATCCTGCGTTTGCCCCTGACCTACTCAGTCCTTCACAAGGGCCTATCATCTCCCAGAGTCTGTAAGTTGCGGGAACTTTTAACTTGTTTACTTTTAATTTAGATGAACTGTCTGCTTTCCCCCATTTATCCTCACATCATTTATCTTTCTGTCGGATGGTTCCCTATATTAGACAGACCATAATCCATCAATGGTGGTGTACACCTTCACTTCTATTCATATAGAAGTGCAATCACTATCACTGTTTTGGCTGTCTTATCGTAATCACAGTTTATAACATCTGCACAAATTATAGGGTGTTTGGTTGCTTTAAATACTGGTGAGAAACATACATTCATTAAGATTTGGGAGCTCAGGTTGTCATGCCGTATTTAGATTTAAATGCCCGTCTTTTCCACTTTGATGCTTATTCTGGCTACTACTCACCCCCCCCCCCCCCCCCTCCCCATTTTTGTTATTGAAATTCATAGGGGTAGATTCAATTCCTAGCAATGTTCTTTCTATGGTAATATATGCACAGTACGGTAATTTCAACACTGATTTTTGCTCGCAGCGCTGTGAAGTTACCGTACTGAATCTACCCCATAATGTGTGTTTGTGTGTATGTAATAGTTTGTTAGATAGTGTTGTTAGCATTTGCAACCTTTATTTTTTGTAAATGGAATGTAACGCTAAATGATTTAAAAAGATCCTTTTTTACATGTTTTTACATATTTTGTTTTCAGAGTAATTTGGAGGATCTCTTAGAGAGACTGCAGGAAAGCTCCTTGAAAACAGAGGATTTTGTTACTAGAGTTGAGGCGTTATTTAATGACGTTGAAGTAAGTATTATAGTTATATTATTTTTCTATCAATATTTTACAGACTTTAATTTAATTTTCTGTCTAATTCCAAATTAATCACTAAATTCGGATAGTAATGTTACAGAAAGCACATGTCTAGTTTTGGTTGTCACCATTTCTCAACTATATCATACCTATTAGTATTTATAATTATTATATTATAATTAATCTTAAATGTGCAAATTGTGCATATTGATGTACAAGAAAAGTCTGTGCAATCAGTGGAAGACAGACAAGATTTGCCAGATTATCTGTATCATTTATGTGGAACTTGGCACCAAGACATTCAACTGAACCTTTACATGATCTCATCTTCATGTTTCATTGTTTGTGTTTTGTTATCGAAACCATATCACCAAAAATAATGGTAAATTTGTTAATAATTCAACTTAATGGGGCTAGTCACCTTCATATAAATTTATTTTAATGGTTTATAAATTCCCTTACAACTTTTAATAAATAAATAACTTGCATAGCCCTAGATTGTATAAAAGCCTTGGTTATAAACGTAGAATGAAGTTAGAAAGATAAATCGTAGTATTTAATAAAAGAGTGAATGTTGTCAGAAGACTGAAAATTCCTTACTCATTTGTATTTATTCCTCTAATTATGTTTCTTGATCAGCCTGTTATAGAGCTATTCACTTAAACTTGTTTTTTTATTTTATTTAATCTACAACTATATATTGCCTGTGACCTAGGGCCTGATTCATTAAGGATCTTAACTTGAGAAACTTCTTATTTCAGTCTCCTGGACAAAACCATGTTACAATGCAAGGGGTGCAAATTAGTATTCTGTTTTGCACATAAGTTAAATACTGACTGTTTTTTCATGTAGCACAGAAATACTTGATAGCTTATTTGTACACTGAAATTTAAAGTTGATATTTGTGTGCTACATGAAAAAACAGTCAGCATTTAACTTATGTGCAAAACAGAATACTAATTTGCACCCCTTGCATTGTAACATGGTTTTATCCAGGAGACTGAAATAAGTAGTTTCTCAAGTTAAGATCCTTAATGAATCAGACCCCTATTCTGTATTACCTACATAGAAAAATTGTGCAGAAGCAGAGAAGTGTTTGGCAGAGGAGAATGAAAAGATGGTTGAAAAAGTGGTTGCCCAGCATAAGGAGAAGAGGGAGAGCTTTGAGGAGATAAAGAAGATGAAGATGGATTACTTGTATGATCAGATGGTCAGTTTCCAGCAGAATGTGGACACAGCAAAGGAAATCCTCGAGAAAGCTGTAAAGGATATGGATGAGCCGGATTCTGTTGTGTTCCTGAACGTAAGTCCGTCAAACTGTATACATTTCTATGTACAAGGTTTGCTCATTTTGCAATTTGTAGTTCATCAAATCTTTATTACAACATCACAATAGGCAAATGGACACTTACAATAGACCAGTGGTCAGGGAACAGGGGTAAATTACCCCAAATGGGGTAAAAATGAAATTCCTGGGGGTAATTCTGCCGATTCACATGCTGTCAGTTGGATTGTAGACCCCTTTAAATGTGAAATTGCTGTTGTACCAGAAGAGCCTCAAGGGTTGGCAGAGGCACTCCTTGAGCTTAGATGTAATAATGAAGCATGTATTGCATTTGAAAACAAAGCAGATCTGTCATATTTTTGGATGTCAACAGCTGCAAAGGCATTCAAAAAAGCACATGAGGAGGCAGTCAAAAAGTTGCAGCCTTTTGCAACAATCTACCTTTGCGAACAAGGATTTTCCACTCTAACGAACAAAAAAACAAAGCAGAGAAATCGATTGGACGCTGAAGACTATCCAAATTGCTCTGTCATCAAAATGCCCCAATATTGATGCTCTCGTATCAAAAATTAAGTAACATCATTTCTCCAAAACCTGAAGTTTTGAAGTTGAAGCTTTCAAAGAAATTTTGAATAGATTCAATAAAATTTTGAATTCCAATAATTAATAATATATGATTTCCTTCCCTTCAAATCAAGGGGGTAACATCGGCGTATCTAAATATATTTTGGGGTAAAAGGTAAAAAAGTTCCCTGACCCCTGCAATAGACTAATATGCATTACCTTTCTCTAAGTTGTGTCTCTTTTCTTTCTTGTGCAACTCATTCAATCCAGACTATGCATTTTCTTCATAGAGACCATGTTAGCACAAAGTATGATCATACCTAGATTAGCTTCACTCAGTTGGGTAGGTACCACAACGTACCAAGCTAATCTTATAAACAATGTGGTGCTGAATTTCTGGGATGCTAATCTCCCACCTAGTCTGTCCTGTGTGGAATGGCCAGCCATACAAAACAAACGTATTGTTGTAAACCCTACCAAAGGAAAGGTCACAAAGAGATTTATTGAATATAAAAGAAATAATGGAGATATTTTACAAAGCCAAAATGACTTGTTTTTTACATGGCTGCTGCAATGGATCACCCAGAACAGGCCTCCTCTGTGCAGTCGGGAGATGCCTCAATTTATGGAGTGTTAGAAAAATCTTTTGAGGGAAACTGTGCAAGAGTGTAAATGCCACATCAAAGTCCAAACTTGTACCCTATTAGTACTACAAAACATTCTCCTAAAATACTGATCAGTTTAGCCTCATTTATTTACTTATTTCCTTTTAGAATAAAAACATTTACCCTGCTGGTGATAACAGAGAATACATAGTGTTTGGTGTATAATATTGATGTATTTTTCTTTTTCCAGACTCATAATGACATCAATAGCAGGTACAGTTCCTCTTGTTCATGCAGTGCAAGGAATGTGTGTGCAAAATAAACCTTACTGGAGTCTACTCACTGGAGGCTGTAATATGCGCTGTATTCATAATATATAGAGAATGCTCCATTTAACATTATAGCTACTCTCTCAGTCCAAATGTTGTTGGGCCATTTTGAAATGTTATGACGAGAACCCAGTGGATTTTGTTATCATTATTTTAATTGTGGGCAGAGTTTATGGGTCGCTCTAAAGTAACATATGGAGTATTGATTCCTATATGAATCTGTGTTCTCAGGCAGATAGTTCACAAAAAAACAAAACAAAATGGACCAAAGCTTCTAAATGAAAACAGACCATAATTACAGATTTGTACATTATTATTACGCTCTCTTTATAAAGCAGTGACATATTACGGAGCACTGTACATGGAGGTGATCATGATATACAAATTACACACAATATCATGAAACAGAATGTAAGGTTTCCTTGGCCACGATCAGCTTATAATGTAAGAGGTGCGGAGAACACTTTATACAGAAGGTAGCGGGATCACAATTGTGGCTGCATGTGGCTATCGTAAGGCAGCAGCATTATGTGTCGCCAGTTATAAAGCAGCCATTGGTGACTGGCACTACTGCCTACAGACGTTGGTGTAATGTGGCTGGAATGAGCAGAGTCAGTGTAAGGGGGAGACATGAACTAGTCGTTGTAGGAATCTCACAGCAGCAGCTGCATCTATGAATTGTATTACCTGAGCCTCTTATATCTTCTGGTTCTAGAGCAGACTGCTGCATTCATGCGGCACTGGCACTGTTGTGGCTGTGTGTAGCCCTGTACAGGGCCGTAGTGAGGGCAGCACGGGCCACTGCTGTCTGTTACACAAATCACAGCCCCAGGTATACATGGGGCTGCTGCAGAATCCGAACCAGCAGATCGCGGTATAGGAGGCAGGGAGAGGGGGGCACCGTGCTGCAGAGGCGCTCCACCCATTATTGATTGTCACGGAACTAAGGGCACAAAGCTTGCTGGTTTCAACACTACTCACCAAAGAGGTGCGGAGTCTAACGTGTCCCAGGTCTTCGCCAGGAACCCCCGCAAGGTAGTATGGACTTTGCTGCGGGAGACACGCAGGTCGCAGACCTCAGAGGGAGCAACCAGTGAAACGTTAGGATGGAAGAGGAGTTAGGCGGGCCGGGTCAAGCCATATAATCAGGGGATGCCAATAGGGAAGTCCGTAAGCGTGGTCAAATAATTAGCCGGGTCAGGTATCAGGAGCGCTGGAGATAGGAGGGAGGTCAAAACGTAGCCGGGTCAAAACACATGGAACACTGGAAATAAGAATAGAACGATAGCCGGGTCATACACTGGAGACACAAAGAATTCAGAATAGCTCTGAAGTGCTGGAGATTAGTGGACCTAATACTCTGGCACCCACCAGTTATTTATAGTGAAGAGGGGATGGCCTACCTATTGGCAGTGGTGACGCTGAACACCACCGCCGGAATCTGCAAGTAGCGCCCCATTGCTAGGCAACGGGAAGCGCCGCCGACGGGGACCTGGAAATGCATCTGGTTGCCTAGCAACCAGGCGCTTGTCAGCGGAAACATGCGTCCCTGTGCGACGGACACAGCATGGAGACGGCGCCTGACATTGATGTTGCCATCATAGAAGCAAAGTTGACTAAGGAGCTGATTATGTGGGAGGTAGGGCACAGAGCCGATCGTAAGCACAACCATCATTATCTGCAGTCCACATGCCAATGGCTTTTTTTTCTTTTTTTTTAGCCCACTGGATGCGTACACCTTGGTTTTATAGCAGTGCAACTCGATGGTATGTCCAGTGAACAGCACGGTGCACACTTAGTAGCTCATGAGTGCAATTTGCGGTCCTAACGTAAAATACAGACCACAAAAATTGTGCTCTTGGTTATGTTGAGTTGCACCTATCTTAAGATGTGGTGTGCGGACATCACGGAGCGCACATTGTCAGCAATTACGGTAATAATCTCCACTCATTTTTCTTCGCACCTCTATGAAGTGAAAGGAAAAATGAGTGGAGATTTTGCAGAAATCTCTGACGTGAAGTGTCTCACATACGCTTCGGAGACACGTTGCGGCTAATTGAATTTCCCCTTCAGTGTGTTGGAAGGTGGCCACGTAGAAATAATTAGGGACCTATATATTAAGCCTTAAACATTCTGGAAATGGCTTCGGATCCCCCTCGCTCAGGCTTTGTGCTCTCCCCTCCGTTAAATAGCGAATATAGAGTCATTGTCGGGACATCCTCTTACCGGATGCGCTGTCCATGCATGATTTTTTAACAAATGGCTGCATTATTTCATCCCCTATCATTGCCATATGGGGTGATAATTAAAAAAAGCACATTCATAAATCGCACCATTTTTATACTTTTTTTAAAAATCGGGGTGGAAGTTGTGATTTCAGTATGACCCCATGAACCTTATGCCAGTAAGTCTTTGTGTATAATCTGCCTGAAACTCAATCCCGCTATTGTACAGTGCTTCACAATATACTGGCATTTTATTAATAATGTGAACTGTTTAGACAGAACGTTGTCCTTGTACCAATATTTACAGAGGCGGCTTAGTTGTTGGTTTTACATTTTATGAAAACTGAATAACTGGGAAAGAATTACATGAAATATAAGTGTCTCTTATGATTGTAGGCATCATGTTAAAGTAAAAGGATTTCATATTTATGTGAGCAGTGAAGTCTCTAAAAGAACTTCTATCTATCCCATTATATTTACCAACAATAAACTAGAGACACACCAGTTTCTCCAGTTACCTCTATGCAGCAGTCACCACTGATTAGACTCTTGTGCATGAACAATATTACCATTTATGTGTATGCTGGTTTTCAGAATAATCTTTTTTTCTTTTAATGAATGAATTTGTGTGGACTTATTACTTTTCTGAGTGCCTCTGTCTTTACCAACAATAATACCAGGTCACAAAGAAGCTGTTTAATGAAACATAATGGGTCTGATTCATTAAGAAAAGTAAGGCAAAAAAATGAATAAGTTTGCTCCTGGACAAACCATGTTACAATGCAAGGGGTGCAAAAAAATAGTATATTATTTTGCACATAAGATAAATACTGGCTGTTTTATCATGTAGCACACAAATAACTGATAGCTTTATTTGTACACTGAATTTTAAAGTTGATCTAGGACATGCCCTACACCAACTATAAATCTGTCCCACAATTTAAATTTGCCTCTCCCTCCATTGCAACATGGTTTTGCCCAGGTGCAAAGTTCCTACTATATTTTGCTTAACTTTCCTTAATGAATCAGGCCCAATATTTTGTTATTTTATGTGTCTTCAGTGGTTGAGTTGGGCTAGTATACCGCCACTTCTCCTACTACTTTTATACAGTTCACTTACATTTTTCTTACAGCCATTTCTATAATTATGTGATTTTGAGTTGAACGCAAATTGCGTTTTTTCATCTGAGCCTGCACATAAACTATTACTTTTGGAACTAGCACTAGACACCCACAAAGCAACTTTCGTTCAACTCAGCATGAACCCCGATGTGTATTACAATTGGAATAACAGGCAGAAAATAAAGATATATACTTTCCACAAATCTTCCTGTGATTGCTTTCATGAAGTTAATTCATTTCGAGAAAATTATACCAAAAGTTAGTCAGCTCCATCTCCCAAATATAGGAATACCAAATAGGTGTGATAGTCATGGCTTACAGGTAAATTATTTATGAAGAGACCTGGTTCCATTTGAAATCAGAAGTTGATTCCGACAACATGTTTATTTTTTTTAACCAAACCTTATGTGTTACAGGGGCTCTGATGGCTGTTACCTATTACCAGCACTGACAGACCTGTCACAATATTGCACTAATTCTATAAACACTGATGTGCAATAGAGACCAGGGGGTAAATGTATCAAGCTGAGAGTTATCCGTCAGGTTTGAAAAACCAATCAGATTCTAGCTGTCATTTATTTAGTACATTCTACAAAATGACAGCTAGAATCTGATTGGTTGCTATAGGCAACATCTCCACTTTTCAAACCCGCCGGAAAACTCTCAGCTTGATACATTTACCCCCAGGACTTCCTTATAACCTCTTATTGTGCTAATCAGATGTCATAGAGAAGTCAGTGTTTATCCTAAACATTATGTTCTACAATTACTGCACCATGAATTGAATAAAACTTTAGTTGACAACCTTGGTCTAGTGATTATAGCACAGGAGTGTCTTGTCTCTATTCTTTATTAACATTTATAATGCCTATATTGGTTGTTATCACTTGCCAAATGAGTCTAAACCAATCTCAGGGCTTGAACCAGGACATAGAAACATGACAAAGTTTACACAGCATGTAGCATTATAGAGAAACGCATAAGGTGTAATACACCTACTGTATATTGTGAAAGAAACGTTTTCAATATTTAATGTTTATAAATTGTTTAAATACTTTTAGTTCAATTAAATATTTTCCTTTTCGCCTGTCATATTATTGGCTTTCATGACCACTGGTATAGTTGTTATTCAAGTTGTCTTTGCTTGAATATAAAACCTTTTCTTTTGTTACCCTGTTTGTATAGTAATATTTTACTTGTAAACTATGGCGCTGTCATTCATGTGTTGAGCAGACACACTGAGATGCCTGTACAGTTTCCAAAATATAAAACAAGATATTCTTTGTAATCACACATAGGCTATTATCAGCAATAGAGAACACTTTATCTCTCGACAAGATCCCCAGCGCATTCTCCATCTTTGATCATCTCGCTGCAAACTCTTCTAAAGCAGACCAGAAGCCGGTGACACATGCCCCAGGTAGGAATTGTACTTGGAATATCATACACTGAAAGCAATGTTCTGTGTGTGTACTGTTTGCATCATATGCAATATGGGAATAACTTCCTATATAACTTAATTCCACATGACCCTCTGTAGGCTAAACCCTGTCCAGTCTTCTGTATTGTGTGACAGTAATTGCTGTCTGATCGATGGCAAACATTCCGGATTTCACAGTTGAATCATTGCAATGCTGACATTTGGGATTTGCTTTTAGAACTGAGCAAGATGTTAGAATTTCCCCTGGTGTCCAGGAAAGAGAAGACTAACAGCTGTGTGTTACCGTAGAGGAGATGCCTGCCAGTCGTGACATGGTGCCCGGGATATCTTGTCACTTTGAAACCATGAGCTTCTTAGAAGAAGGCACAGGCTAATTCTAGGAGAGTGACATGTAAGATAACCTCTCCGGAGTCACAAGATCTTGGCTTGTGCAGCTGAACCACTTTTCACTGAGCACATTTTGTTCAGTGAGTGAAAATTTGGTGACAGGAGTGAAACAATCTCTGTCTGTTAAGAGAAAACTTCCACATTGTCCCAGTTTTTTTCTGATGATAAAACCACTGTCACAACCTTATCATGAAACGACCAAGATGTGGACCTACTATACCACTAGTGATTGGCACTGGATAACCTGGGGGCAAGGAGCTTAATGGGAATCTTGGTAACCGTGGACCCCCGCAAGAGAGTGGTCAGAATACTATTGCAAGGTCAGGGTCATACAGCAGACGTTCATAAAAAAATAACTAAGACAGACATCAGGGGCACAAGCAAGACAAAGTTTTATAAATTGTTGCTGCAAAGAAGTTTCTTGTACCTATTATTTTTACTGAGATGGTCATATATATAAAACAAACCCACTATGTATTGCTCAGAAACCTTGCAATGTCAGAAAATAATGCAGATTGGTTGACGTCTGCTCCAGATCAGATCTGGAAGATGTCCAAGGGCTTAAGAATGTTACACTATAAATATTACCACTTCCTTCCTTTTAGTGCAGAGGAAAGAGCAGAGTAACTAATAGTTGGGTAATCCCACTAATCTATCTGACCCAGATGCCCCAGCATTTTGAATTCTAGTAAGAAAAGCATTCATAGTTAAGGATTTACAGCTACGGCTGTCCTGGAAAATGCAGGACACGTGGTCACACAGGTGACCTAACTCATCTTTCCACACCCGTGTAGAATGCAAATTTAAACATTAAGTGGAAGAATAAGTCTCAGAAATAAGCAAGGTCTATGCAAAACCGAAATAGAAAACCTGCAGTATGTGCCGTGTAAATTCTGTTCTGGATTAGACTACAAAGCAGATAAGATCCAATGAAGGCTCCACATAATCCTCCCCCCCCCCCCCCCCCATTGTAAAGTGCTACGGAATATGCTGGCGCTATATAAATAAATAAATGATGATGATAATCACCAGAGCTGGTACTAAACCGTCTATGTTCGGTCCATTTCTGTAAACAATTCTTAAAGTATTTCTGGTCTGCCTGGTTTGTGCTGACCACAGTGGGTGGGCTTCCCATGACATAAAAGGGGGAAATTGGCAAAATATCCAGCATGTTGTCGTTGTGATCCAATGGATTTATTCTGAGTGCTTCGGCTTCCTCCAATGGTCCAACAATGTGCTGGTAGATTAAATGTTTTTGTCACTAAATGGCTGTACAGTATTTCTGTGTCTGTGGTAGGGGATTAGATTGTAAGCTCCACAGGAGAAGGGGCTAATGTAAATGAGTGAACATCCTTTGTGCTGCATGATGTTGACGCTATATAATTTAATAATTGGTGATAGGCTGACTTATATAACAACCAAAACTGTAACTTCAGTGGCCACTAACAGCTCATACTGGACTGTAAGTAATGTTGTACAGATGCTGTAAGTATATTGTTTCTCACTTTTAGCACCCTCTCCGAAATCTGTGTCAGACCTCCCATTTACTGGCCCATGAGTCGTTATACCTAGTTCCCTGGGTTATACCTTGCACGGTCTTCATTAACTGAGGTCTCAGTGTCGCCTTGGGATATAAACATCGCTAGTCATATTGTGCTTTTTGTTTTACCTGTTTGCTCAGCAGTTTTCCACAAGTATAATAAATATTATCCCTATTACTTTACGTGGTGACTCCGGACTGCTGACAGCTCTAGATTTTCAATGTCATCCCATGTATCACAGCTCCCTCCTGGACTATAAGACTATTGAAATATCCTTGGCCACAAAGCTTTTAGAAATCCCATATGTAACATGGCACTTTATAAATGATAATAAATATATGTATTTTTGCAACACTTTCTTGAGGTTTGAAACATCAGTGCAGTCAATTTGCCTTGTGTCCGGTAGTCATTTTAATCTTTTATCGTCTCTAATTACTTGGATTTTTGGGGCTGACTGTACCCCTGTGACCAGTTGAAGTGTTGTGATAAGCAGTACATGGCTTCGTTACTGGAATAACAAATACCTGACCTGCCTTTATGTCTGAATGTAGTCGGAATGAGATGGAAGTATGCACGTTTTAAGATATAACTTCAGAATGTTTTACAAATTGTGATATAGTGTAGTAAAATAACATATGCGTTTTAGAATAAGTACAAAGACTAATTTAAATTTTTATATACTGATTATTTACAAAGGACAATATATTTATTGATTGAGCTGATAAATTACTTGATTTAGCTTAATCTCCTGAGGTATTCATTCGTGTTTTGATAATAGATATTTCAGGCTTGATTTAAGTTTAAAGGATAACAACATTTTAGTTTTGGATACAGTTGTAGGAGTTAATGTGAAAAACAAAAGCATTCTATCATTGGATGGGCCATTCCCGGATCTGCTGGGGTCACCAATGGCAGTAATGGTCCCATGCAGCTCTTCTCTCTAAGTATGTTTGGAACCAGCTAAGTGGGTGTCGATCCCCTTCACTCACAAACTTCTCATTCGTATGATTGGGAACCTGCTACAGCAATAAATTAAACAGTGAGAAAGTAACATTTATAAGTTTTATAACATCATTTTGATTTTATGGCAGCTCTGCAGACTCCAAAGGTAAAGTTGCAGGAACCTTGCACCGCCACCAGCAATTCCATCACCGTGTACTGGACAGTGAACGAGAAGGACGTCATTGAGTTTTTTCAGGTGTATTGCATGGAGGAGCCTCAAGGGAATCGCGATGATAATGGTGAGTTTTTAGACATGGACTTAGGTGCAGTTGTTGCTAGGCAACATGATTGTCTTTCATGTCTCACATGTGGCCAACAGTTTCGTAAGGTGCTGTATATAACCTGGCTGATTCTGAGCTACTAACCAGGACAATGACTGCAGTAATGGAGGCCTTTCTAATGCCACTGGTTCCCTGTGGGATAATCCACAGTTGTCTATTCTTCTGCTTCTCTCATTAGACTCCTTATGGTGTATGATTTAGGAGTTCCTCTACAGCAGATAAACAATAAAATATTAAGTTTACCATAATAAACGCTTCATGATGCACTGATTAAATACGATTTATTGGTGGGGGAAACAGAAACGGCCCTGTGTATACATTTCATTCCCAGTATCCCTGTCATCTACAGACATTTTGTGGGCTGAACCAGTGTTAAAAATGCACCTTGATGATTCACTAGGAGGTAGTCACATCACTTTAGGGGTATATTTACTAAACTGCGAATTTGAATTAGTGGAGATGTTGCCTATAGCAACCAATCAGATTCTAGCTGTCATTTATTTAGTGCATTCTACAAAATGACAGCTAGAATCTGATTGGTTGCTATAGGCAACATCTCCACTTATTCAAACCGACGGTTTAGTAAATATACCCCTTAGTTTCTTGTGGCTAGTACTCAGTGAATAGACTGCCGGCCTACTCATGATCAGCCTATATAATGGCTGCCTTCACTCTGTGTACAGTCAGGGTACATATTAAATGTTAAATTATTGCAGGTTTTATTACATAAACTAGGACAAAGAAATGTATGACAAGAACATCAACGTCTCCCGTTCCTCACACCTGGTACCGGCTCTCTGCAGCCCCTGTTTAATCCTATTACTTTGATTTATTTATTTATTTTATGACTTAGATTTATTTTATCGTATTGTAGTGTATACTTTTTACTTAGATCTATTTTATCGTTACTTTGATTTATTTTATCGTATTGTAGTGTATTCCATTTTATCTTATGGTTTATCTTATTGCTTTGCATCTTATCTTAATATTATTTTATTTTATATTATTCACACTGTAATTTTTATTCGCTTTTATTTCATTTCATCCCATTTTTTATTTTCTTATTTCATTTCATGTCATTGCATCTGCACTTTATATAAATTTTATTGCATTGCATTTAACTGCATTTCATATTGTTTTCGCCACTGCCTTTGATCCTGCTCTGTACTATGCCGCCCTGCTCATTTCCCATACCTATCCTCTCCCCCACCCCCCTTCTCCTGCCCAACTCTCACCACCCCACCTCTCACCCCCCCCTCGCTCCTCCAACCCCGACAATCTCATCCGCATCTCCCCTGCTCCCATCCTCCCTTTCTCATGCGCCCTCTGGAATTCCAGGTCAATCCGTAACAAACTATCCTCCATCCATGACCTCTTCATCTCAAACTCTCTAAATCTTCTTGCCATCACTGAAACCTGGCTTACATCCTCTGACACTGCCTCTCCTGCTGCTCTCTCCTATGGGGGTCTCTCCTTCACTCACTCCACCAGACCGGATGAGCGCCCAGGAGGTGGAGTGGGCCTCCTCCTGTCCCCTAACTGTACTTTTTGGGTTATTCCTACTTTACCTTCCCTCTCCTTCTCCTCCTTCGAAGTTCACTCCATCCGTCTCTTCTCCACTATCCACCTCCGTGTCTCCGTCATCTACCATCCCCCTGGCCCCACGTCCCTCTTCCTCGACAACTTTGCTGCCTGGCTCCCCCACTACCCCGCCTCTGACCTCCCCTCCATCATACTTGGCGACTTTAACATCCCCATTGACAACCGTTCTGACCCCGCCACCATCAAACTTCTCGCCCTTTCCTCCTCTCTGTGCCTCACTCAGTGGACCTCTTCCCCCACCCACTGTCTTGGTCACTCCCTCGACCTTGTCTTCTCTCATCTCTGTGATCTCTCTGACTTCTCTAACTCTCCCTTCCCACTCTCTGACCACCATCTCCTCTCCTTCACTCTGTCGTCCTCCCCCGCTCCCGCCTCGCCTAAAGCCACCCTCACTAGGCGCAACCTTGATGCTATTGACCCTTCCTCTTTCTCCTCCTCTCTTGAAACTCTACTATCACCTCTTCCTTCCCTGGCCTGTCCTGACAAGGCGTCCTCTCTCTACAACCTCTCCCTCACCACTGCCCTTGATGCTGTTGCCCCGGCCTCTGCTATCCGCAGACGCCACCTTATTCCCCAACCCTGGCACTCCAAACTCACCCGCTTCCTCCAAAAGTGCTCTCGCACTGCTGAACTCCTCTGGAGGAAATATCGCTCCCTGGCCGACTTCCTTCACTTTAAATTCATTCTCTCCTCTTTCTGCTCCGCCCTCTCCCTCGCTAAACAATCCTTCTTCAAGTCCCAAATTTCTTCTCAATCCTCCAACCCCCGCCGCCTCTTTGCCACCTTCAACTCCCTCCTCTCTCCCCCTCCCTCTCCCGTCCCGCCCTCCCTCTCCGCTTCGGACTTTACCACTTTTTTCTCTTCCAAAATTGAGGCCATCAGACTGAACATCTCCTCTTCCCCTTCTCCCGCCACCCTCATCGCCTCTCCTCCCGCCAACAATCAACTCTGGTGCTCCTTTTGCCCCACAACAGGGGAAGAAGTTAGCTCCCTCATTCTTTCCTCTCCTCTCTTGACCTGTCCTCTCGATCACATCCCCTCCCACCTCCTTCGCTCTCTTTCTCCCACTGTCTGCTCCTACCTTGCTCACCTCTTCAACTTATCACTCTCCTCTGGTGTAGTCCCCTCCTCCTTTAAACACGCTCTTATCTCTCCTATCCTCAAAAAAACCAATCTTGACCCCACCTCTCTCGCTAATTATCGCCCCATCTCACTGCTCCCCTTTGCCTCCAAATTACTTGAGCGGATTGTCTGCAGCCACCTAACCAGGCACCTCTCTGTCTTTTCCCTCCTTGACCCCCTCCAATCCGGCTACCGTCCTCTTCACTCCACCGAAACTGCACTGGCCAAGGTTACTAATGACCTCCTATCGGCCAAATCCATGGGTCACTTCTCCCTACTAATCCTCCTTGACCTCTCAGCAGCCTTTGACACCGTGGACCACCCCCTCCTGCTGCAAACCCTTCTCTCTTTCGGCCTCTCCGGATCTGTCCACGCATGGTTCACCTCATACCTTGCTAACCGCTCCTTCTCTGTATCCACATCCGGCTCTTCCTCCTCCCCCTACCCTCTCCCTGTTGGAGTCCCGCAGGGCTCCGTCCTCGGCCCTCTTCTCTTCTCGCTCTACACTTCCTCCCTTGGTGCTCTCATCTCCTCCTTCGGTCTTCAATATCACATTTATGCTGACGACATTCAACTCTACACCTCTTCTCCTAAACTCTTTCTTCTACCCTCCTCTCTCGTATATCTGACTGCCTCTCCGCCATCTCCTCCTGGATGTCCGAGCGTTTTCTCAAAATCAATATCTCTAAGACGGAACTCATTGTCTTTCCTCCGTCCAGACTCCCATCCCGCCACGACCTCTCTATTGTCGTCAGCAACACCACCATCTCCTCTGTCACCCAACTCCGCTGCCTGGGTGTCACCCTCGACTCCTCTCTCTCTTTTGCCCCCCATATTCATGCCCTTGCCCAAGCCTGTCGCTTCAAACTACGCAACATCGCCAGCATCCGTCCCTTTCTCTCTCAGGATGCCACTAAGACTATCATCCACGCACTCATCATCTCCCGCCTGGATTACTGCAACCTCCTCCTCACCGGCCTCCCCCACTCCCATCTCTCCCCCCTCCGCTCTATACTCAATGTGGCCGCGAGACTCATTTTCCTCTCACGCCGCTCCTCCTCTGCCTCCCCTCTCTGCCTTGCCTTACACTGGCTCCCCTTCCCCTACAGAATCCTTTCCAAACTTCTCACCACCACTTACAAGGCTCTCTCCAACTCTACTGCCCCTTATATCTCTAGCCTCCTCTCCATTCACACTCCTGCCCGCTCCCTGCGCTCGGCCAACGATCGACGCCTCTCCTCAACTCTTATCACCTCTTCCCACTCTAGAATCCAAGACTTTTCCCGCGCTGCCCCCCTTTACTGGAATGAACTCCCTCGTTCCATCCGCCTCTCTCCTACTCTGTGCTCCTTCAAACGTGCGCTGAAAACCCATCTCTTCCTCAAAGCATACCAACCATCCACATAACCCCGCCACTCGCTCTCAACTCGCTCTCCCCCTTACCTTTCTGGCTCCTCCTGTGCCTGTTCTGTTCTCCCTCCCTTAGGATGTAAGCTCACTTGAGCAGGGCCCTCTTCCCTCATGTCTCCCTACCTGTTCTTCTGCTCCGTTTTTTGCATCAGCCTGCCTGGAGTTTCTGAAGTATTGGTATTTTTGTTTATTGTTTTGTACTGTTTCACCCTGTATAGTCGACTGTTTTGTACTGTGTACGGCGCCGCGGAAACCTTGTGGCACCTAACAAATAAAGGATAATAATAATAATAATAATAAAAAATGTGGCATATATTTGATTTCCACATACGTGTTATAACATTGCACTCGGATCCAACCCATAAGCACACATCAGATATGACATATTACACAGAAATGTAATATATATGCACAATAAACATACACCACTACAAAAGGAAAGTGTCTTTTTATTTTTTTCAAATGCTGCATTTTCCAGGATGACAAAATATATTTATTGTGTTTTGTAAAAATAAAAACCTGACCAAAGGAAGTTTGTATGTTTACCATTCATACTGTCACCTGTGGAATACCAGCCTTTTACTTATGACATAGGATTCCATACTTATAACAGTGAGATTTATGGATCACCTTGTTCCTCTAGGACTGCTGGAGGAGTACAGGGTCACCGTGAAGGAGAGTTTCTGCATCTTGGAGGACCTTGAGCCAGATAAAATATACAGCGTCTGGGTTATGGCTGTGAACTCCACAAGCTGCAGCTTACCCAGTGACAAGTCAGTATTCAGGACAGGTATGTGCCACAGCGGTCCAGCAAACACATGCACATAGCTCAGTGGAATGTCATACTAGTAAGCCCTGTAGAGATAAAATGATGTATATGGTAAATAGAGGGAACTACTAATTGTATTTGTGTAAGAATATTTTTAAAGCTTGTGGTTTTATGCTGTGGCCTCTAGTTGCTTCAGATACTGTATCGCAAGGAAGATGCCAGGGTTTAACTTTGCTTGAAGTACTCAAGACTTAGAAAAAAAACACTGACCCCCGTGTTTTAGTTTTGGATCTGGATTAACTTCGTGTTTTGGTTTTAGCAAAACCGCCCTCATGTGTTTTGGCTTTTTTTGTCTGCCTACATTATTATTAACCTCAGTAACATTAATTTCCAGTAATTTCCAGTAAATTTTTGTGAAGTGACAAGAACACTGCTATCCCTCCCGTTTCTGTATGAGCAGTGGCACTGAGCAATGGCACTGGAGACTGGAGAGTGACAAGGACACTGCTACCCTTGTTTCTGTGTGAGCAATGGCACTGAGCAATGTCACCGGAGAATGGAGAGTGACAAGAACACTGCTATCCATGTTTCTGTGTGAGCAATGGCACTGGAGGATGGAGAGTGACAAGAATACTGCTACCCCTGTTTCTGTGTGAGCAATGGCACTGGAGGATGGAGAGTGACAAGAATACTGCTACCCCTGTTTCTGTTTGAGCAATGGCAGTGAGCAATGTCACCGGAGAATGGAGAGTGACAAGAACACTACTACCCCTGTTTCTGTGTGAGCAATGGCGCTGGTTCTCATTGGGTGGGAGATACTTATGGAATTCAAAACCAGATCCAACAACGCAAAACCAGAAAATGGAAGGAGTGTCAGAACAAGCCGGGTTAGTAACAATAAGGAGCATAAGCAGAACCAAACGACAGGCAGAAGAGAGGTCAGGAACGGTCAGAATTCACAGAGATTAGCCACAAGATGTACAGGAACGCTGGAGTAAAGGTTATGACTCTAATACTCTGGAACAGGCCTGTTCACTGAGCAGGTTTAAATAGCTGAGCTGATGAAATAAGGCGGCTAGGAGATATCCAGGAATCTGGCCAAGGGGAGCGCATAGGCAGAGTGATCTATAAAATACTCTCTCCTACTCCAAAGGGGACTTTTTGTTTTGTAGGGATTTTTTAGCTTACATGGCACATTGTAATAAGTAAATGAAAACCAGTGTAGACCCTGATGACACATTCTCTTCAATAGCATTTGGCAAGCGCTAAAAGTCCTAAATCAATTATTTTTGAACGTTTGAAAAGGATTATTATGGCCTAAATCTGCTCATCACACTTTTGGTGGTGAAATCATTCAGGGACAGTAGATTTCAAACGCAAATGGATGGATTACAATAAAGAAAAAAACATAAAAACACTTTTATATTATTACAACAAAAATCCTAAAAAGCTGATGCAGCTGCTCGCTACAAAAGTCTACCGCCATTATCACCATTGAGGTTAAATATCGCCACCGATACCTGTTCTGTTAGCGCCATCTCAAGAGGCCACCCAAAGAGGTTTGAGACTACAATCACTGCACTGAAAGGCGCTGGGGCACTTTTTGCCTTGGGATCCGCTAAGCGGGAGATAACGGCGCACGAGACCTACCAGTGCCTAAAGCAGGGGTGATATGTACTTAAGGAGCATTCTGGATGTTTAAGGTTTCACTACAGGTCATGTAGTCATTGACACAAAATATGTCCTATCACAAATGCAATTAGATGATTCATTTATTTAGCTACAGTTACTGTTTCCTGAGACTTGGTAGAGTATACAAGAAGATTAATATGAATATACTGTAAGTAATACAAGACAGAGCTGGGTCGAGTAGGAAACAAGTGTAGTAGATTATGTGACTGCAGTGCTATTCCTAGTGAGGTGCTTAGTGAGTATATATTACAGGCACATTGTGCATCTGTTTATTGACCACACAGACGCTATAAACAACTTTCCTTCTGCTGCTTTTTTGTACTTCAGTATTTTTATGGTGATTGTTGTCATTTTTATGTAAATTTAAAATGTTGTTTTTCATCTTAGGGGTGAGGAATCAATATAGGCAGATTGTATCATGAGGTTCTGTGCTCTTTGTTTATAGATGTATGATCAACTGTTTCCATACATATTATAGTATGGTTTATAATGTATTGTTTATATTATGTTTTGTCCTTTACTTTTACTTCAGCTTAGGGCTAATTTTTCTTGTATTTTATTTAACAGAGCCTAGGGTACATCATTTTAAAACAGACAACAAGGCACCTAATGACCTGACATTGTGTTGGCTCAGAAAAGAATCTCATAATTCTCTCTGGGTTAAAATAAACTGTAAAACAGATAAGGAAACCTATTGCTTTTCCTAGTCGGAATGCTTCCAAAATACTGTAAAAATAAGTCCTCAATGCTTTATCTGTTTGTCCCAGGGCTCCTCCATTTCTCTCACAGCCTCATCCAAAAACTAGGGGAGGAGGGTGAGACAAAATATTTTCCTAGTGTTAGTGGAACTTTAAAGGGACATTTTTGGCTCGCCAGTGCTATTTAAATCGCCAGGAACCTCTTGAAAACTTGAAATTGACAGCTTGAAAAGGCGTTGCGAAGGGATGACAGCCCGTGATATAGCCTTCCATCGTGTGTGGTCTTCATGTTCCTCTTCCTGATATGTTCTGCATGGCCTTTAGGAAGAGATGCATGGAGACTACTGTAACTGGAAACATATATATTTATACACTGCATCTGCATAATACATTACAATCAAATAAGGAGAAACATTGGATAAATATTACTATTTGGTGACCAAATTTGAATTGTGATTTCCCTGAGATTTCAGGAAGCAAAGATAGTGCTTCCAGGAGCAGCAATTACAGACAAGATTTTACCATGTAGTTCATTAATTATTCCATGCTTAACTTCAATATGCAAATTAGGACTCCAGCCATTCATGGGGATCAAATCTGTTATCAATGGGATTCGGTTCTCTTCCACCTCTTAAAATATGATTTTGGTAACTACAATCTAGTGTATATACTATTCATAGGAAACAGCTCGGTGGGTGATGAGAGCACTTGCGTACACTCAAAATTTGTGCTGCCTCGGCCTATGAGCTGTCTATGCATGCCGTTATCTATCAATATTGGGGGGTGGGGGTGGTAACATGAGCACCCCCAATCACCCAATCATTTTAAAAAGTTAGCTCCTAACATACCATATAATTGTCACAATATGAATATGCTATGTTCTGATTTTAAACACCCACCTCTAGGCAGTTCACAGGGTGCCAATTATATATATACATATATATATATATATATATATATACACATATATACATACACAGTGTATGTAACTGGCACCTTGTGAACAGACTCATATGAAGTCAGTATTTAAAGCCAGCAAATAGCACTAACCAAAAGACAATTGTGTCCGACGCTTGCCCTTAACACTGCATATACATGTGTATCTCGCAAAGTGAAAGCTTTTAGTGTAAGTTCCTATTTTGATTAAAAATATAAGTCTGCATCCCAGCTTTAAGGGTACCGAATTGTGTGCAGGTCTTTATCCGACCCATATGCTTCAAACTCCAGTAAAATGCAGTTAATATCAGATGCGCTGTTCAGGGAATAGAAGCATTTATCAACCTTCCACACTTCATAGACACAAAAGACACATAAAGATAATACACAAATCCAAACAGATAGAATGTTGACATTTTGACATAATTATGGTCATGGATCAAGACAATTTTAGGTAGGATTACAATCTCCAAGACAAGAAAGATTGTCCAAAACATGGTGAGAAATATTTAAATTGGCCGCCCACTTCTGGATAACTCCATCTGATATTCGCAGTGGCACCATCCTATGTGATGCTTCAGAGGTGGCTCAGGGGTAGCTGGGCATGGCTCAAGACATCTGATTCAACTACAAAGAGTTAGCGCTAAAGATCATGTAAATGCATATATATCAAAGGCTGTGTATTGCCAAGCTGAAGAATATACATAAAATCACTGAGGACTTTATACATTACTAAATCTGCCCATTGTGATCTCTGTCCCTGCTCTGCAGCAGGTTGCCGTGTTACCGGGGAGGAGCTTCTCTAAACAGGCAGGCAATGACTGACAGCTCAGCCAGACTTGCTTTTAGAAATGCTCAGTGTGGATTGGTGGGATCATACACGGGAACAGGGCCTGTGACACCTCCCATCAGGACACTGTCTGTAATGGTGCCGGGATTTAACAATCTAGATAATAGAGCTGCAGTGAAATGTAACACTGAGCTGATGTATTTAACCTTCATAACTCCTACCTGAAATAATGGGGTTTAGTGGTGCTATAATCTGGTAATTGAGCGACAGAGGCAGCTCTTTTTGCTGTTTTTAATGGTAAACATATAAAGAAATTAATTTAGATTATTTTATCAAGCTGTCCATCTCCTTTGATGTATAGTTTTAGAGAAAACCATAAATGAAGATAATTTATAAGTTTTACTTTGACATTTACCTAATAAATAAAATATGTATAGAGTTTTAGTAAAGTATTTAGCAATGGCGGTATGAGCAACCAGTTTCATATGGATGTATTTATTAGTTTATATTTTGGCAAGTGTATTGTAGACCAATAAATCTGCATTCCTGATATGCCTCAATGTAGATATGCTGGTAGCTATGCAGCTCTGGCCTCTCAATTTACCCCTCATCAAAGATTGAATTTCAGGTGGCGTCTTCCTTATCCTCTATGTGTCCTCTGTCAGTACAATGTACAGTTCTCTGCACCTCTAACATCTGCAGTTATTAAACACGTGGATATCACCTTTAGAACAGCACAGTCAGACATTCAGGATTTCTATGTTTTCAGTTTCTGATGTTGTGTGTATGGTAACACATATGGAGACCTATGGACAGACAGTCTAGCTGCTCAGGGACTGGCATCAAGTACAGATAGAGGATTTACACATAAGCCGCTGGAGCTGTTGGCTGAGCACTAAATCAGCTTTCCATGGATAAGGACTCGTGTTCCATTGTCCACCAGCTCTGATGATAGGTTTTATAATCTCTGCATGAGAAAATAATGGTCTACATGACATATATTAGGCAATTAGCTTAAGATTTTCATTGGTAAAAACAGCAGAGAGCTATTCCAGGTGGCTCTGAGAAGTGTCCCTTGTGCTTGTCCTGCTCTAACCAAAAGGCTCTACCAGGGGCAACAAAGTGCATTATTCCTGCGGCAACAGAGGGAACTTGCTTATCATCCTCTGATTTGTTTTCTGCGTTATCAAACTGCTGAAGAAGAAGAAGAAGTAGAAGAAGCATGTTTTACTATATACAGAATACAGTGCTCTATATGTTTGGCTTTGTTCTGTATTATTTTTATCCTTCGGGTTTTTTATTTTTGCTTTTATACCCTGAGGCATAATAAGGCTTTGGTGTTCTGTTTACAGAAAATGGATTTGTGTCTGTGAAAGTCTTTGTCTTTGCCAACATTAGTACATATACGAGTCCTGACAAACCATTGCTAAGTCCAAATCTCCCTTATTGTTGACTTACTGCACAATCTGATCCTGTTATTTATTAGATACTGTAGTTTGGGTTTCATAGCTTAACACATCTGCTTGGCCAACTGATGTACATTCCATAAAGTATCAACACTGAGATGTATTACAGACTAAAACCAGTGTCAGAGTCTTTCTAGCGAGCCTTATACTTTGCCTGTGAGTGATTCCCAGCCTTTGATGATAGTATCTGTAAAACAACACACAGTTGCTATTAAATGTTTGTATACACTTGTGATCCTAAGACCAATACATTGTAACAGTGTGATGCACTGCTGAATGCATTGCTGCAGGTGTGTTGTCTTCATGCCTAAAATGAAATTGATAGATCGTAAAATGATGTCAAATATATTACAGCAGCTGGAATATTAACATCTCTCCTAATTGTACACAAAGTAATTTATTTCTAAATGCAATGGCTTTTATACTGTATGTTTTTGTAGAGGCCTCAAATTAAGTAATTTAAAAGAAACAAAATGTGAATTCTGTTTATAGGGAGTTATTCTCAAAAAAAGAAAAAAAAGCATACTACACGTTTTTGTGCCGCTAGATAGCACAGAACATGTGTATGCAAGTAAGAGGCTATAATATAATACTGTTATTAATGATTAAAGTATTATGAATATGCGTTTCCTGCCCTATGTTTTGTCTGCTAACATACAGCCAGTAACAATTAGGCAGAGCGTACTTACACCCAGATTCAGAGTCAAACACGTATCGAGATCCGCGCTTGAATGTGGACAGAAGTACGGTCCATCCAATTTATTGAACTGTAAGTTGCGCGCAAGTTGCGGTTGGACTTGAATCATGGCCTTTGCCTCTATCTAAGGGTTCATTTGTCCCTGTAGTATAGTTTGGTGGTTTAAAAGCATTGTTAAAAAATTAGATTAGGTCAAATTTGTTTTATTCCATAAGAGAACATCCATAAATGTTTTTATATAGTATTACATATAGCGATGGAGTGGTAACAAGCCTTATTACTTTCAATACATTGTACAAGGTGCTACACCGCAGTCAAATACTGTATATAAAACATTATAAGGTTGTAGGGCAGTAGCTCAGACATAGATATTTGAAACAGGTAATGGGAAAGGGGTATATGAGCTTTAATGCTTTAATCAACTTGTTTATTAAGACCTATTTTTGCAAATAGTTAGTTAGTTTAGCAATTTTGTAGAATTGCCAAATTATTTCGGGTGTGATCCTGTCCCTCTGAATGTATTAAAGTCAAAAGCTATTAAATAATGCATTGAAGGTCTACTGAAATGAAATTAAAAACCCCAATCCTGCATAAATTGTTTTGCTAGCTTTCATTATTATGTCCTGATAAAATAAGGGATTTACAGTATGAAAAAGTACTACAAAACTGTTCCCATTTGCAATGAACTACAGTCAACCTTCCTAGCTGTCACTCGCTGTGGACAGAGCTACTGTGTGTGTGGTGGAGGGCAATGGGACACCCCACCCTCAGCCCCATGCCAGGGAGCTGCCCAAAAATGTTGCTACACAAGAAATATTTTCCAGTGCTTTGTCCTATGATAGCACCGTCTGTAACAGTTGTATTTTCAGTTTTTTTCGCCTGATGTAACGCTTCTAGTTGACCTTTCAAACTCACTAATCTATTTAAACCTGCTCTCACACTGTAGCAGTGTCAGAGCAACAGGGTTTTCTCTAGTTTGTCTGGCTTTATATTACTTACCTTTGGCTGATTCCTAGTATACTGACCTTGGCTAGTTTTGTAACCATTTTGTGGATTCCGATTCTATACTTCTTGATTGTCCAGTGTACCAGTCCCCGGCTCGTCTGACCTTCCCTGGATTCTGACTCTCTTCTGCTTGACCTTCCTGTGTAGTAGTCCCTGGCCTGCCTGATCATTTGTTGGAAGTGGGGATAGTACCTGACAATAAACAACCCCCTCACACCCTTCTCTTAAAGATACATTAAGATCGGCAAAGACTATTATCCGACTATTGTACTTGAGCTTGGCCAAGATATGTGGGGTATGAACCTTGTCTCAATGGACCTAAGACCTTTCTTCTGGGCCATAGCCATTCTAGTCAACTAGATACTGAAGTTTACCCTTTAGAACCAGAGATTTTAACAAGGGAATGTGGAATACAATGTGGGCTCTAAGTAAATAAGTTAACTCCAGTTTGAAAGTTAGTAGATTGATTACTTGTAATATATGAAAAAGGTCCACTATAACGAGGTGCCAATTTCATGGTGAGTACCCAAAGTCTTAGATTATTCATGGACAACCAAACCTGTCAACTTTTTGCAGTACTGGTACTGTACTGTAACGAAGGGAGGTCTACAACAAACTTTTCTTGGTTTGGGACCAGATACAGCAGAAATCACAGACCAAGGATTCCACCGCTGGTACAGTAGAGTTCCTCACAGAGGAGAATTCAGGTAATACAGGATCTGTACTAAAGACAATGAGGAAGGTAGTGGAACCAGAGGATGAAGATTGTTATTGTGGGCAAATTGTGCCCATGCATGCAAGTCACTCCAGTCATCTTGATTTTCAGAAGTGTAAAATCTCAGGAATACCTCTAGGTTCTGATTCACCATTTCTGTCTCCCTGTTCATCTGAGGATGATATCCGAATGAACTGCACACTTGGGTCCAAAATGATCTCCCCAGGACAGTCATGAATGTTGAAGATCATCTTAATATAAAAGGGTTGCTAAGGTGGTTGCGGAAGGAAGTCCTTTTTGTGCTACAAAATAGGCTGTTTTGGAGAAACAGTCCACCATTTCCCTTATAGTGTTAAAGCCTTTACTATTGGGCAGATCAGTAATGAAGTCGATGGAGATGCCGAATCATGGTTTGTTGGGAATAGGTAATAGGCTTAGATATATCATTCGATGTCTTGAAGGACAGTGGGCCACTAATAGTACCTAGAAACCAGAGAGAAGGTCTCTTAACTCCTTAATGTCCTGCTAATATCAAGCCAAATAAGCACTTTAGGATTGAATTTGGGATACAGAAAGGAGCGTCCAACTGGCAGATCTTTGGGAGAGGTACCGATTAGTACTAGGATGCTAGCTGGATCCAGAATTGGATTAGGGGTTGGAGTGGTCTGAAGATCCGAAGTACCAAGGAATGAGAGAGAGTAAGCTCTCTAATTCACTCTGTAGGTTGGGATAAGATTAAAACATGTAAAGAATAGAGATTATCTTGCCTGCCTAGGGGTGAGCTCTTTGGAGGTAGATTAAGTTCGTATGGCTGGTGAATACTGTGATAGTGCGAGCAGCCTCCTCAAGGTCACCATTCCTCAAGCGCTGCCTTAAGTGCTACCAGTTCCTTATCCACTATTTCGTAGTTCTCCGAAGCGAGAACTTTTTTGAGAAATACCCACTGGGGTCAAATTTCCCCATGCTATCCTTTTAAAACAGAACCGCACCAACTCCCATAGTGGAGGGATCAATTTCTACAAAGAATGGCTGAGTGATGTCTGAATTGAGAGAGAACTGGTGCAAAGGAAAAAGCTTTTTTTTTAAGGCTTGGAATACAGAGATTGCCTCTTGTGGCCAGTTTTTGTGAGGAGCCACTTTATAGGTAAGAGCTTCGATATGTGTTATAACTGTTGAAAATTCCTTCATAAACTGATGGTTGTAGTTAGCAAGTCCCATAAATCAATGAATAAATTTAAGACCTGAAGTTTGAGGCCAATTGACGACTGAAGCCACTTTTTCTGTATCTATCTGCAGCCTCTGTCCGAATACTATATAACTATAGAACTTGCTGAAAGATAGATTTCTGGAGACGACTAAGAACCTCAATCACCCAGTTGCAGTGGGAATTCAAATCCAGTGGTACAAAAGCCCAAAAAAATCTCATTCACAAATTCTTGGAAGACTGCTGGTGCATTACTGAGACCAAAAGGCATGACCAGGTATTCGTAGTGACCGTCACACGTGTTGGAGGCAGTCTTCCATTCATCGCCCTGATGTATTCTAATGAGCACCTCATAATAGTTTAGTAAAAAATTGTTGGCCCCACAGACGCAATCAAAGTTCGGAGATGAGCGGCAAGGGGTAGCGTCTTTTTATAATTATGGTGTTGAGCCGATGGTAATCTAAACAGGCTCTGAATGATCTGTCCTTCTTTTTAACGTAGAAGAAAGCACCCCCTACCAGAAAAGAAGACTTGGGGATGTAACCGTGTTTGAGATTGTCTGAAATGTATTCAGATATGGTTTAAGTCTGTGCAGTGAGAGTTGATAGACCCACAGGGAATGTCTTCCCTGGAATTAAGTGCATTGAGAAAACCCAGGGACGGTGAATTATTTGCCAGCAACCTTACAGAAGACATGGAATAAAGCATAAACAGGTGGCAGAGAAGAACTGGAGGACTTGGTTTGGCAAACAGATCTGAAAAGTCCCAGAATAACTGATCAGAAGCCGTTCTTGGAACAAAAAGGACCCCAGAAAGTAACTTGCTGCACCATCTGCCAGTCTAATTGAAGAGAAGACTCCTCAAGTAGACTCTTTACACGTGCATGGCTTAATCTTTGAGACAAGCATATGCTACTGGCAGGACCAACCAGGTAGTTTACCTCTCCCTGCGGATGGGGGGTAGCCATGGCAAGCCTTGAGTGATACGGTTAATAACCTGTGGCAGGACTAGTGGCTGATCCATTCTGAGTGGAGTGAACCAATCTAAAGGCTTACTGTAAGGGTATATATGGAGACAGTACTGTTGAAGACTCAGTTACCATCCACAACAGTCAGAAACAGAGAATGTTCCAAAGGTTTGGGGATAAGGGCGGAAATAATATTACCAGCAGAGCCAAAGTCTACAAAGGCAGAGAGAGAAATAGGACCTCTCAGTGAGTGGACCATAACCGGTATAAGAAAGCTGGAACTATTTTTGACAAAGGGTGACAGATTCTTAACTCCCAACTTGTCCTCCCTAGTTCCAGTTAGGATTTACCGTTTCCTGGTCTCTTTGGGCAATTCACCAAAATGTGGCCGTGTTCAGTGCAATAGAGGCATCAATTGTTCTTAAATGTCCTCTCTCTCTCCTCCTGTCAAAGGCGGGTGTGACCCACTTGCATGGGCTCCTCAGAGATTACGTGAGTATTCTGGAATCTAAGTGCCAGTCGGGCAAATGAGTGACGGGAGTATTCCCTCTCCTGGGTCCGCTCCCTTAAGCGAATGTCAATCCGATGCAGAGGGAGATTAACTCATCAAGGTCTGAAGAAAGTTCCCTGGAAACCAGTTAATCCTTAATGCGGCCCATCACTAAGACTTCTTTATTCCGCCAGATTTCAGAGGTGAGTGTGAGGAATTTTCTGTATATTGACCCACTGACATGGATCCCTGTCAGAGCTTAATAAAACTGGGCGGCTGATGAAACTCTGCCAGGCTTGTCAAAGTTCTTCCTGAAAGCTTTAATAAACACTATGAAATTGGGCAGAATAGCATCATTGCATTCCCATAGAGGCCATGCCCAAGAAAGAGCCTGGCCAGACAGCGAGGAGATCATGTATGCAACCTTGGTGATTCAGACGAGAAATTCTCTGGGGAGAGCTGAAACTGGATTGTGCAGTGGTTGAGAAATCCCCAACATATTTTTTGGTCTCCATCAAATTTGTCCAGAGTAAAGATGTGCAAATTGGAATATGAAGGAACCACCACAGCTGGTGCAGACGAAGGAGGGACCTGTACTGGGGGGTCAGAGAGGCTTGATTGGTATCTAAGCAAGTTGCCAACCCTAGCAGACACTGAAGGAGCTGAGTCTGGTTTGATTCTTGCTGATCCACTTGTATCGCTAAATGCTGGAGCAAGTCAAAAGGTGACGAATTTCCAGCGGTGTCCATGTTGTGTAGGCAAGAGTATTCTGTCACGAACCACTGGGGAAAAAGGATGTATTAGCTGCCAGAAGTTGACGCTACTTGACATGGATACACAGAGTCTAACATGCCTCCGGTGTTCACCAGGGATCCCCGCAAGGAGATTGGATCTTAGCTGTGTGGGACATGCAAGTCATGGACCTCAGAGCCAGTCGCTAGTGAGATATCTGGAGCCACTAATAAAGCGGAGTGAATGAGCCAGGTCAGTACCAGAGCGAGCAAAGTAGTAACAAGAGATGTTCACAAGAGTAGTCAGGGTAGCCGAGGTCAGAACCACAATATCCAATACTGCACACAACCAGTGGAATACAAGGCACACAGGAACCAAGACCAGAAGACAGATATGGGCCAGATTCTGCCATAAATAGACAGTCTAATTACAAATCCGGCAGTAAGTGACGTCGCTGACTGCTGGTAGGAAGTCCAGAATCACAATCCAGATGACAGAACCTAGAAGTCGCGTCCCGTTGCTAGGCACCGCTGTGTACTGCTGGCACAGAAGTCATCTGTCCCTGTGGCAAAGAAGGTGAGTGGGGACGGTGCCTGACATATACAAGAACATGGGCAGTGATTCATTGACACATTTGGATAATTGTGGCTTCTGTTGAAGCGTCTTCTGCCAATATTACTGTGGATTACAATCAGATGGAAGTACTATTGGACAATTCAAGTTTGTTTCCACCATTTTCTGTCTAAAAATTGCAGAATTTGGTGACTGCTTATCCTCTTGTTCAAAAGCTTCTGCATCATTCACATTAAAATAGTTTATTTTGGAATGGTGTGAATAGATTTTCTCTTTCCCTGGTAGGGAGATTTGCTGAGAGTTTCCTGGATTTTATTAATACATTTATTACCACCATCATGAGATTGTTGTGAACACACTAACACATATTTTCTCTCACACATTTCATTCTCTTGCTGTATAAATGACTCAAGTATTTGTGGAAATGTTTTTAAATGACCATCATCATCGGTTGTCCACTCACCACAAGCACACGTACTGCTGTGTATAGCTTGATAATGCCCTTACAGCAAACTAGTAGGTAAAATGGCAGAAATGTCACAATAATCCCTGCTAACAAATTTGGTTACATAAAAGGGGAGAAGCAATTTTCAAATATCCTCCATCATTTGCCATTGCCTTGGGTAAAAAAAGACATTTCCCACAAATTTTGGCTTTACGATGTGAATCCTAGGGTTCGTACAGTTTAGCGCTACTCAAGCAGGGTGCGGAGTCTAACGAGGAGACGGTGTTCACCAGGAACCGCCACAAAGCAGTTTGGTCTTAGCTGCGTCTGGCTCGCAGGTCGAGGCCCCTGCTAGAGTACTGAGTGAGACCCTTTGGGGAAGTCAGGAGATAAGGAACAGTCAGCAGCGGTGAAGAATAGATGAAATACCGGAACAGCCGATGGAGCATCAGCTCCGTAGACAAATAGATAGATATGCAGGTACTTGGATGGAGCATCAGCTCTGTAGACAAGCAGAATGATATGCAGGTACTTTGCTGGAGCCTCAGCTCTGTAGACAAGTAGAAAGATATGCAGGTACTTGGATGGAGCGTCAGCTCTGTAGACAAGTACATAGAACTGCAGGTACTTGGTTGGAGCGTCAGCTCTGTAAACAAGTAGGAAGATATGCAGGTACTTGGATGGAGCGTCAGCTCTGTAGACAAGTAGATAGGTCTGCAGGTACTTGGATGGAACGTCAGCTCTGTAGCCACGTCTAGCACCAAAGGTAACTAAAGGAACAGGCGCCGGGTGTTCAGAGGAGGTGCCTTTTATATTTGGTGCCAAAATAGCCTGGCCAATAGGAATGCAGAAAAAGGTTTTATATACCGCATGCGCAGACCCGAATCCAAGATGGAGGCACCCGGGACAGAGCAGATCGCCGGAGGAAGGTAAGTTTGCCGGGGGTCAGGTGGGCTGCCCGATTACCCGGCGAGTGACATTTGGAATGTAAAATAACATAGTCATTGATGACTTTCCTTTGCTCCTGCCATTTCTCACAGGTAGAAGTCCATCTAATAGGAAGATCATAACTGTTGTGGCTTATTGTTACATCTTTTTAGGGAGCAAGTACATTTCTTACGCAATATTATCTGTTATAGTGGACACCTGTATGGGGTTGTGTGCAAGCATTTCTGATTTATGTGGTTAAGCACAACAGGAGATGTCTGGTATTTGTTTGATGCAAGACAGCAACAATATTCAAGCTATTGTCAAATGGGAAGATATGTCCAATCTGTAGTTGTCTGGAGAACAACCAGCAATTCATTTTGCGATCTATGGAAGCCAGGATTTAGTTTGCTGTATGTTACTTTTGGACCAATAGAGTAAATGTAAATCTTGGAAGTGGTGCTGAGGACAGTGATGATGATGATGTTGCAGGTGATGAGGAAACTGTTGCTTGCCCTTTTTAGGACATTCTAGATTTACCTGGTTAGATGTGAAAGCCATATATTGTCACGCAACCACATATTTGTTGTGGTATGAACCTAAGTACAGATTTAAAGAATGACCACTCCATCTTTTTAATAATATCGACATATAAAGTGGTACAGCTTTAGTTAAAAATAATACAGATTAGGTACTTGTGACAATTATGTAGTATATCGAATGACTGATTGTCATACATGAATTCAACAGAAAATAACAATGTGAATATTTTATGTAACCTCTCAAAGTATGCTTTGCTGACTGACCTAAGTGACCTGTGCAATTGGCCAAGAGTCTTTTGAAACTAGCCAGGCCTGGGATAGATAAGCATCTTGGAAGAGTTTGAAGCCCCAAAGTTGTAAACTATCTAGCCACTCAAGCAGAGTAGAGGTGAGAGATTCTCTGAGGTGCCAACATATATCTTAGTGATAGATCATTTACTTTGAAAGCTCTGTGTCATTTTTGGAATCAATCTGACTTAATTGAAAATGTAATTCCTAAGGTGGGGGTGAAGAGCCTGTAAGAAGGGTTTAAAATCTTCTGCTTTAGACATTACAGTGTGCATTTTCATGAGGGGTCTATCAAGACTAAAATGTCTCGTATTTCTCAACTGTGTTCCCTCACACACGCCAAGTTTTAACTAGTAAGTAGTGACTCTGGTTTTATTTCTGAAACTTATTTGTGCACCTTATTGTATGTCTTATTATCTTTTTTGTAACTAAGCCTTGGAAACATTTTTCAGATTAAATACATTTAATCTAGTGTGTTCTCCATGATTCTTTCTGGGCTTACAAAGCCCAGTGAGGGTCATGCTACATGTGTATGTGATTTAAGTGTGAAACATTTAATAAGTGGTTTTGGTGAACGTAAGGACACCATAGTAAATACTTTGTGGTGGCAGAAAAGGTGTATTCATTGCTAAGTCACGGCCAGCTGTTCAGATTGCTGTATCTGGGACAGGCTGGGCGTTCATGACAGTACTTACCATACATTTTTTAAATCACACAAATTCAACAACCACAAAAATTATCATAAGTGTGAATTTAGGAGAGACCTGTAAGATGAGTCTGTTGTAGTTTTTACCTTTATCTAGTACTTGATCAGTGATGGTTGTCGGTCATAACTATGGCTGGTTTAGTTTTCTTATGAAATTATTAAAATATTTCACTGACAATGACTGAGGACTTGGAGTTTGCACATCACAGTGGTCATGAGGTGCAACTGTAGTCCCATAACAGTCATCATGTACATCATCACCTTTATTACCATAAGTAAGGTTAACAGTACGCGGTCGATTGCTAGACATTCGTTTGGCATTCAGAAATTCAACAACATTAGGTTGTCAATTCAAATGTCGACAGTATTATTATATTGACAATTCACATGGTCAACAGTATTATAAGGTCGACAATACAAATGTTGTCAGTATAATTAGGTCAATAATTCACATGGTCGACAGTATTATAAGGTAGACAATACAAATGTTGTCAGTATTAATAGGTCGACAATTTTGAATGTCGACAGTATCATTAGGTCAACAATTGAAATGTAGACAGTATTATCAGGTCAACAATTTGATATGGGTAGGGTTAGTGTTAGGGTTATGGTTAGTGATAGGGAAAGGGATATTATTGTTGACCTAATACTACATTTGAACTGTTGACCTAATAATACTGTCTACATTTCAGTTGTCGACCTATGAACACTGCCGATGTTATTATTGACGGCTTTCCCACCCTGTCTATATAAAGGCGTCGACAATATAATTGTCAATCATGTGACTGTCAAACATATGTGTCACACCCAGGTTAACAATGGCATATGTACAATTGAAAGATAATCTTTCATCATCTGAACTACTATAGTGTTTCTCCTAAAGAAGATGCCATTCTATATGTGGGTTCAGGTCTAGCTTTCCAAGTTTTGTTACATGGCGAACTCAATTGAGGTTTTTATGCACACACAATGCATTTATAGGTCCATTCACATGATACCTATATCACTCTCAAAACATTTCCAAACCAACAATTTTTGTATTGTAATTGCGTGTGCCCTTTTACATGATGTATGGCTTACATTTGATGGGACGTTTTCTTGGCGCTTGTTTGTAAGGTAGTAGGGGATGCAGAATTGACAGCCATGGACTGCCACAGGCTGGTACTGAATTATCAGCTTCACTGATTGGATGATAAAGTAAACTTTCGGTCACAGAATAATGTTTGAGTAGACAAGGGGTTGGGTTCTTCTCAGGTGCATTTGGTGGGACAGGCAATACTTTTTAATGCTTATCTATTTTTGAATAGGAACTGCATCTTGTTGCTTGTTTTCTTTACATCATCATTGCTTGACCACTTCATAAGCACTTTCTAAAAATTGGTAGGTGAATGTCATTCCATTATGTAAGTTATTGTCATCATTATCTACAAACATAGGTTGCTTTATGCTCTGTATGAATGTTTTCCACCCATTGTATTTTTTTGGATTGTAAAATAATTTTGTTAGGGTACTTCAGCGGGACTTTTTTTTCTTCATTACCACTTGCACTGGCATTGCTTTTTATTATTGTACAATGTATATAGCGATGTCTGGTTGTCTGAGTACATTTGTTATTACTATTCTCCACCTACTGCCTACTCTTTAGTAAATATTCATTCTCATGTTTGTGAGGATGATTATCACATGTTTGTACTGCTATCTCATGATACTGTCCTCCAATTGCTGCAGGTAGTCACTTAATTTAAATTTAATATGTACTTCATGTTCACCACTACTAGGACCTGACATATTGTCCTAAATAAATAAAGTTCTGTGTCATGATTTGATAAAGGGGATGATCATGTTTCAGAAATTTCATTATCATGTGAACTGCAAACATGGGCTCGGCAGTCCATAATTTTATGTGTTTAATATCTACAAAAGCTTCTCTGTGGCATAATGAATGTTTATCACTTTTTTGGCTATTTTTTTCATATTTTGAATGAGTTAGTGTGTTGTAAAGTTATACTGTTTTATATCACAATGTATATTTGTATTTGTACACCTAGATAGGTAATGATAAGCAGCTAAATAATTTGTGTTTTGTGATAATCAGTGTGTTCAAACAAATACAACAGTTGATGTTACAATGTGTTTTTGGATTTGAACATCTGTATAGCTAAAGTCCAAATGAAAAGAGCAAAAGACAATTGTGTTTTATGTCATTCAGTGTGTGGTTAAAATACACCAGTTTAGATTGCAATGAATTGCCTTTGTATATTTAGGTAATGGTGAGCTCTAAAAAAAATAGTTTTGTGCACCAGTCATTGTTTTGTACAATATACACCAGTGTTTCCATGGTCTCAAAGAGAATGATAGAACCAGGCAACCATGAGCTTGATTAGCAATTGTGGTTGCCCAGGGCCAATAAAAGTCCCTGGTGCAGTAGCTATGCCACTGATCAGCCATAGAGCATGGTTACATGTGGGGCATGGAAGGGCTTCATTATTGTCTAGGGTAAAACATCATCTTACAGGGGTTGGACCACACACACACTGAAGCAGCAGGTATCCCTGGTATCACGTGGTTGGATGTGAGGTGATCACATGATCACATAATAGTCACATGCAAAAATCTGTCACCCTCTTCAGCCAGGAACGCCCACTGTTTCAGTCTTTCTAACAGTGTAATTTGACACATTGAGCTCCAAGCTCTGTCCAAGTCACACCCTGTCAGCCAGACCAGTCCTATTTACCCAAACATAGTCCTTCTTTCATGGTGCCCCTCCACAAACCACTAAGCCTTACCTCTCCTGAATATCAGTGCCATTGGGGATTATCCACTAGGTTCACCAACGCTCTGCCTGATGTAATTGGGTGTGATAACACTGCAGACACATATTACATTACATCTCCATCATGTTTATTATGCACTATTACACTGCTTTCCATCCACAGACCTTTATACATGTACCTCCTCCAAATCAAGACAGCAGCCCCTCCACGAGCAGTGAAAGTCATTTACTGTCATGGTGTGTCACTGGCCCTCTCTCCCCACACATCTAAAATCATTCTTACCCTCTAAACTATTATGCCACAAGCAACATTATGGTCACTTTTGCTAGTTTTAAATATTTGCAATTGCATGTGGAAGTCAAAATAAACTGGAAGAACCAACAGTGTTTAAAGTAACCATAGAGCATAAAAGGCTATGTAACAGAAAAGAAAAAATGCTAAAATATCCCCAAGTTTTATGAGTGTATACCAACATCTATAATATGTTACTGTCAACTAAAGTATATTCTAGTAACAGTATAATGCCCTTTAGAGCTGGTGAATGATAGAGGAAGGTTATTCATATACTTTTTCTCCCCTTTCCATTGCCAGCTCCGTCCACCCCAGTAATAAAAGCAGAGGATTGTACAGTGTGCTGGGACACTGCTGTCATTAGATGGAGCACAGCACATCCGGAATCCACAGACTCCTTTACACTGGAGTGGTGCAAACAATATTCATCCGAGGGAGAGGGGCTCAGGTAAGAGCCAATAATAAAACACCCTATGAAGTGGATGTAATGACATGGTGCAAACAGTAGTTCAGTGAACCTTTAACAATCCTTAAAACAATGATTATGACGGGTAACACTATTCCTTCTAGGTCTGTATCTGGAATCAAGGACCAGCAGCTGCGGGTTACATTACAACCAGGAGAGAATTATTTCTTCTATGTAAAAGCTGCCAACACCTTTGGGTCAAGTGAGCAGAGTGAAGCTGCCCTTATATCTACTAAAGGTAGGAACTCCCAGCCAGGGTGTACTCCCAGCATCACATTAAGCTTGGAGGTGCATCGATTATGTTTTGGGGCTATGTGGCAACCATTGGATATTAAAGCAGCAACCCCACATAGATCTGTCATTGTTCTCAGCCATCGTCCAACCAGTGGTGGATCCAGAGGGGGGCGATTGGGGCAATCGTCCTCCCTCGCAGCACACTACATAAATCTGCTTGGGGGCCAAGAGGCAGATGATTATAGCCTGACACAGTAATGTATGTTAAAAAACACACACACCTTAATTTTTCATGGAAGTGTTAATTTAAATATTAACAAATCCAAGCCGCCAATGTACTAATATCAGTGCAGAAATTAAAGCTGAAAAATGGTCGGAATGTCCAGCAGGATAATGACCCAACACATACCTCCTTCGTGACCCTAAACAACGTCAATCTAATAAATTCCCTGGATCAATTCCCCACATAAAGTCCTCTATTAATTACAGCTACCAATAGCATTGTTGTAAGAAAGGCATCCAATACACTTATATATTCTGCCATCAAGTCTGCTTCTCCTTCTTCAACATGGGATTAGATATTCAATAGCTTAACTGCCCTTACCGTAAAGAACCCCTTTTTATGCTGATGGTAAAACTGTTTTTCTTCCATGCACAGTCGATGACCTGTTGTATTTATGGTCCTTGGTACAAAAAATTAACTTGACAAATCATTGTATTTACCTCAGATATATTTGTACTAAATATAATCATATTATTAAGTCACCCCTGAGGCGCCTTTTTTTCAAAGTATAAAAACCTAGTTCTTCTAACCTCGCTTTTAATAAAATCATTCCGCTCACTGTAAGAATGTGGTTGCCGACCACTGATCCATCTTACAGTGAGGTAGCCAAAACCTTCCCCCATATTCAAGATGCGGTCTGTAATACTATGCATCCTGAGCATTTATCCCTCTTTTTATTTACCTTTACAGCCAACTCCTACTACTGTGAGCTGCTCCTCAGCTGTTTATAGAGCAATAAAAATCAGTTTAAGATGTGTTGAATGTCATGTTAAACTAGAACACTTCTTGAATCAGTTGATTACACTTTTGAAAAAGCAGAATTTTTAGCTATTGGATCAGTGTAACGTCCGGACGTCACAGACGCCAACAAGAGAAGATAAATCTGACTAGTGATCAGTAGAGGAGCTGGTTCAGTATTTGGGAACTGTTTCTGTTACCTCTGAATTCCTTTTTTTTATCTTCGAGGAGAATAAGACTGCAATGAACTAGCCCATCCAGCTTACTGAAGTTTATTTTTACAGGTACCAGATTTCACTTACTGAGAGATACTGCGCACCCAGCCCTGGAACTGTCACCAGATGGAACTGTAATTAGTATTGCAGAAAAGAAGGAGATTACTGGGTTAGTATGTGGGGTTGTTTAGGAATGCAGAGTGCTTGTGTCCATGCTGGAGCCCAGGAGGTCCAGTTACTTCTGTATTACCTGTGAGGTTGTGTAAAAAGCAGCCAATTCTGTGCTAAGAATAATTTATACCACAAAAAATACAATCTCACATATGCACATGATCTGCCACATTAATGTCCCTATGCTATGCTTCTTAGGTTAGTGACGAACTGGAGAATTGAACTGCATATTTCAGCCACATGGAACCCGACATTTAGATGCACTACGTAGCAAGCAGCGTAAGCACTGAATATCTGGGGGTAAATATATCAAGCTGAGAGTTTTCCAGCGTGTTTGAAAAACTAATCAGAGTCTAGCTATCATTTATTTAGTACATTCTACAAAATGACATCTAGAATCTGATTGGTTGCTATAGGCAACATCTCCACTTTTCAAACCCGCCGGAAAACTCTCAGCTTGATACATTTACCCCCTGGTGCTGATACTCTATGAACCCACTGCTGCTCATAGAGCCTGAGTATCACAACTAGAGATGCTCACTGACCCCCGTGTTTTGGTTTTGGTTTTGGTTTTGGTTTTGGATCTGGATTACCATCGTGTTTTGGTTTTGCCAAACCGGCATTGCGTGTTTTGGTTTTGGTTTTGTTTGGTTTTGTTTTGCTATTTTGTTTAAAAATCAATGTTTTTGGGCATAAAATAACCAAATTTAGTGCTCCAACTGCTTCTTGGATAAGTAATGTAATTGTAAAGCTAATAAATTATCCAAAAAACAGTTTAATTCCTGGTAGGCCTTCATTAATTCTACACACAAACCAGGTTGTCTTCCTCTCCATCTATGCATATTGGCAATGCAGCCATCGTCTTTGGGTGTATATTACACCCTACACTTATAGTTAAATATGTAAAGAAATGGACAAAGGCAGTATGGCTTCTGTCTCTCTAGGCCCCCCTCCAATTGTAGAAAATACTAAAAAATTCAGCCGTTATAGACTGTACAATATTAATAGAAATGGACAAAGGCAGTTTGGTTTTTGTCTCTATAGGCCCCCCTCCACTTGTATAAAATATTCAAAAATTCAGCCGTTATAGACTGTACAATATTAATGGAAATGGACAAAGCCAGTTTGGGGTCAGTCTGTGTATGACACCCTACCCTTAATGAGAAATTGCCCAAACAGCAGCCTTTCAAGACGGTACGTGATATGGAAATGCCCCAAGTCCCTTTCCTCTTTGGGGGTAGATTGCACCCTACACTTAAACAGAGAGTTTTAAAAAGATGTTATTGTCATCATGTGGAGCTTCATCCTCACCCTCATCAGTGTGTACGTCATCATCACAGACTATTAATTCAGCGCCGCTTGAATCCGCCATTAGAGAACAGTCAGTGCTTGGATGTCTTGGATGGTGAAGGCCTTCCTCGTGGAAGATGTAGTTCATTTTTATAAACATCATTTTCTCCACATTTTTGGGAAGTAACCTTCTACGGCGATCACTAAGTTCCCGGCTGTGCTGAACACTCGTTCAGAGTACACACTGGAGGGTGGGCAGCTTAGATATTGCAAAGCAAGTTTGTACATGGGTTTCCAAATGGCCTGCTTTTCTTCCCAGTAAGGAAAGGGACTGTCTGACATTTCCATATCAATTACCTGAAAATAATCCTCCACCATCCTTTGCATGTTAATACTCATATTGGATGGAGTTATGGGCAAGGTCACACATTTTTTTGAAAAATCCTTCAAACCAGCCCAGATGTTAAACTGTTCTGGTCTGCCCTCTGCGTCTTCCCTGCTTCTTTTTTGAAAATTTAGTTTTTTACGAGCAACAGCTTCTTGAGTAATTGAAGGAGGACACATCGTCAAGCCAAGGCCCAGTTCAGCGGACAACTTGCTGAGCAATAGTTCCTTGCAAAAGTTCACATCTCGTTCGTTTTGAAGCAAAGACTCAATGTAGGTCTTAAACCTTGGATCAAGCACAGTGGCCAAAACGTACTGATCTGAGTTCAAGATCTTAATAACTCGAGGATCATTGTGAAGCGAATTAAGTACTTGATCTACAAGGCCAATATACTTTGCGGAATTGCTTGCTTTCATCTCCTCCTTCAGTTTCTCAAGCTGCTTTTCCAATAGTCTAATTAAAGGAATGACTTGGCTCATGCTAGCAGAATCTGCACTCACTTCACACGTCACAACTTCAAATGGTTTCAGCACCTTGCACAGCACTGAAAGGATTCCCCACTGTGCAAGAATGAAATACATCCCCCCTCCTTTCCCAATGTCATGGCTTGTGCAATACGCTTGGATGGCTTTGCGCTGTTCCTCCATCCTCTGAAGCATGTACAGGGTGGAATTCCACCTAGTTACCACCTTTTGCTTAAGTTGGTGGCAGGGCAAGTTAAACTGCTCTTGGAGCTGCTGCAATCTCCTACATGCTGTGGCAGAATGCCTGAAATGCCCTGAAATGTTACGGGCCACCAAAAGCATCTCCTGCACCTCACGGTTATTTTGTAGGAAGCTCTGCACCACCAAGTTGATGGTGTGAGCAAAACAGGGAATGTGATGGAATTCACCCAGCTGTAATGCTCGCACTATATTGTTGGCGTTATCAGAAATGACATATCCTGGGGAGAGTCCAAGTGGTATAAGCCATGTATCAATCACATCTCTTAGTTTGCGTATCAAATTGTCAGCCGTATGCCTGTTAGTGAAGCCGGTGATACAAAGAGTGGCCTGCCTGTGACAAATGTTACGTAGTGGTGTACTTGCTACTGCTGTTCCTGCTGGTGAAGGTGAATGACCAACCCAGTGGACTGTCACAGTCATATAGTCTTTGGTTTGACCACTTCCACTTGTCCACATATCTGTGGTTAAGTGGACAGTGGGCAGAATGGCATTTTTCAGCGCAATCTCTACATTTTTACACACTTTTTGGTATAGTTGTGGAATAGCTTTATGAGAAAAATAGTGTCGCGATGGAATTCTGTAACGCGGACACAAAACCTCAATTAACTGTGAAAAACCAGCTGCGTTTATTGTGGATATTGGACGCAGATCTAACACTAACATGGCAGCCATGGCGTCTGTGATTCGCTTGGCGACTAGGTGATTGCTGTCATATTTGCTTCCCCTAGCAAATGATTGTTTCACAGTTAATGGTTGAAATGTAGGACTGCACTTTGTCTTGGCCTTCCTCTGCACTGACGATTCACCCCCAGCAGCAGCAACAGCAGCAGCAGTGGGACTAACGCTTTCTTCAGAGGAATCAATTATAGTGCCGGAGTCATCCAGCCTTAAGTGGGATGCAGGGCTAACTCCGAGCGCTTTTGAGGATATTGATGAGGATAGTGTTGTGGGTGTATTTTGTAGCCGTCGGGATGTCGGTGACCGGAGGGTCCTAGCTGATGATGGAGTGCTTGTAATTTTTTTGGAAGAACTTTCAGCATTTCCTAACACTTTGCCACGAACTCTCGTTAAATGGCTTAACATAGACGAGGTTCCAAGATGGGTAAGGTCCCTCCCTCGACTGACTGTGGCTTGACATACACTACAAATGGCTTTACAATTGATTTGGGTAGAAATAATTCCACACATAAGAAGTGGATTTTTTTGTTTTATGGCCAGGCATGACAATGGCCTTTTTCTTGTCACGTGCCAAAACTGCTGCCACTGGTGCAGGACTTACACAAATAACCTCATCCTCATCAACATCCTCATTAGCGCTCTCATCGCCTACAGAAATCTCCCCCTCATCCTCTTCTAATTCCAAAGTGGCATCCTCAATTAGTGTATCACCGGCTACACTCGGGCTGTTCAGGCACGCATCAGCAGAACTGCTGAAAGGGCCCTTCTTTATGGGTACACTAACAGAATTCTCACGATTAGACATACTACTCAGGGCCATCTTAACAACATTATGGGCCCCCGGGCAAAGCAATGCACCGGGGCCCCTAGATATAGATATATAGATGTATACAGATACAGATATAGATATAGATATAGATATATAGAGATAGATAGATGTACTTGCTCAGTGACCCTTGTAGGTTTTTTTTGCAGATTTTTTTCTTTTGCAGGATTATTTATTCTCATTAAGAGCCGTGCCTATGGGGCCCCCTTGCCCGTGGGGCCCCCGGGCAGCTGCCCATCGTGCCCAATGGAAAAGATGGCCCTGATACTACTATTGGATGGACTCTCCACAGGGATTTTTGTCATTCCTGATTCAGAGCATTCATTATCCTCTAATGCCTTACTGTTTTCTTGCAGCTCGGCTTTGACGCATAACAGTAGTTGTGCACCACTTTTACACTCCAAATTACTTGGTCTTGCTTGGTCACGAGTGACCGTACAAGAAGAAGGCTCGGTAACATTTTTGGATCTGCCACTAATAGAGAAAGGCGAAGGCCTCATTCTTTCTCTATGCCACTGCGTGTGTAGAATGGCATGTTGGCAATTTCTTTTTTATCGCACTCAACTTTTCTGCAGTTACACTTCTTTTTCGCTTCAAAACGGTAAAAAAAAATTTGGTGTGTGTTTTTTTCCCTGATTTAAAAAGACTGTACTTTTACATAGGCTTTACCAGATGACGTACTGGGAACACTACCATCAGGACTGGTGACAGAACCTGGTTGCTGATTCTGCTCATATGTGACTACTTTGAATCCATTTTAAGGAGCCCAAAGCACTTGTAGAGCTTAAAATTGTCTTATATAGATACTGCAGACAAATATGACTTTTGACAGCCAGAAAAATTACTGAAAAACACTGGGGAATATGGGACACCCCAAAAGCACTTGGAGTGCAAAAAATTGTTTTAGATACTGCTGCTGCCAAATATGACTTTTGACAGCCAGAAAAATTACTGAAAAACACTGGGGAATATGGGACACCCCAAAAGCACTTGGAGTGCCAAAAAAAGAAAAAAAAACCTCCTCTATCCTCCTCTATTACTGCTCTAACAATTGCAAATCCAATTGATATTAATATTAGAATTGTATAGAATAGAATAGAAACAATTATGTGTACAATTATTGCTCTGTCCCTGCGCTAATACATCCTGTGACCTAACCCTGCTCTCTCCCTCTGTCATATGGCGATGGAGTGCTGTGGAGGCTGGTATTTATGCTTTGCAAATCTCCCGAGAACCAAGCTCAGAAATACGAATACGTCACTATGACGTTTTGCCTCGATTTAGATTCCAAATGGGCGGGAGAGCACCGAGCCTGCTCGGCTCGGTACTCGGATAGGCTAAATTCGGATGGATTCGGATCTCTGGGAATCGAACCCGCCCATCTCTAATCACAATGGTCATAAGAAATGCTGCATCTCACCCATTAATATTTTTTGCAGAGTGTAGTTGCAGTTTCTCTGGTCCCCAGACGATGACCCTGTGGGTTGTTGTAATGCTCCTTCTTCTCAGTATGTCAATCACAAAACTATTTTATGGACTGCAAGAGTTAGGGTAATGTAACACAAGTAATTACAAAACCAGCTTTTAAACAAAACACTTCCATGCTAAAGCATTTACGTGTAGTAATGAATAGAGCATTGGAAGTTACAGACTATCAATAGTTACAATTCATTACTATGCACCAGTATATTAGATATTAAGTGCTGTTTTTAAAAAAAACTGTGTTTTAATTGCTTGTCGGTTGTCCCAGCCGCACCTGCCAACATCAGGACACATTAGACCACTTTCCTAAACTACCCAACCCACAGCACCAATCCACGAGATCTGCCCCTGGTACACTCATGCCACTATTTGGTTGTGAGGCCACGCCCCTTTCCCTGAGAGGCCACACCCCTTTGTATACTGAGGATCTGCACTGTGGCAGGTATGCTGGTGCTGTTGCTGCGGAGTGATGCATCTTCTGCAGGGACATCAGTGACTTGTACGGTTATAAAAACCTGCTTCAGTCAGTTAAACAAAACATTTACTCATAATGTTTAATGAGCCATGTCCTGCCATTGTGCTCTAGACCTGTAGGAACGAAAGGGATAATGTGCCTAAAATACTTTATATTTTCATAGAATTCCATTAGTGCTGGGGGAGCTTCTGCCAGCGAAAGGGCGACATTACTGGGAGATGACGGTTACAGAATGCAGCTCATACAGTGTCGGTGCAACCTTTCATCCTTCTCCAGAAGAATTGGCCTTGACACAGGACAGTACATCATGGTGTATGCAGCGTTCTTCTTCCTCCACAAGGTAATCACAAAGATCTGACATTAGGAAAGTGGAGTAATAGAATATTTCTGTCAACCTGGTGGTCTGCGTGCCATAATTATGTGTTAATATTCCCCAGATTGGTTTCAGCTGATTACCAGTATTGGTAGCTTATACCAATGTATACCCAGACTATAGGTTCCTTCTAGGGACCTTTTTATCTTTTAGGTGCTGGGCCACATGGCAACTAAGTGGTATGGGATAGGTACACACTATTCACTGCAGGCCTGAGTCATCTTCGATCGCAATGCCAACGCTACTTGCGTATCAAACAAAATCGCACCTACCCTGTACACATGAACGCCCATATTCCAATACAAGTGGATCTCAAGAACTTTTTCCATTTGCATGTGGCAATAAGTATGCTATATGGTACTTGCCATATGCAGACAGACACAACAGACTGTAGAATGCACACATGCATATGTGTAATATAAAGTTCCATTAAAACAATGGCTGAAAAGAAATTGACTCAATAAATAGCCACTCTTAATACAATAATCAGTTATAAAAATACATGCTAAATAAAATTTTATAAGATTTTCTTCCTTTATTTTTGAACATGAAATACATAAATCAGGATGTTCTTAATGCGTACTGTACATAAAATGCATTTTTAGAGATTTTTTCTTACTTGAATAGACATGTTCTGGCGTGCACACGTGTTATCACCACTATCAGTCAGCACTTACACCTGCCCTGTAGCTGGTGCAAGCGATAGGCTATAAACAACGTACCTCAGCACAAATGGTCATGCACCTGACCTCAGCCCTCCCTGACATTGCTATGTGTGCCCGCCCCTTCCCACTGCCATTCCGTCTTTCTAGGCAGTCAGAAGTATCATTTGCATTTGACATGAATTAGATGCAACTGTGTTCACTGGCGTATGGTCAGTTTCTGAGCCTGCACAGAGTAATTTCACACAAGATATGGCGAACAGCCGGACTTATGTCCGAAGATGAAGCAGACTCTGTATCTCTTTGCTGCTTGCAGTTTACTCACTACCTACACAGCAGCCATATTGTGGGTTGAACCAATATTGATGAGAATGCTTATCAGAACAGCTTATCAGAGCAGCTTATCAGAGCAGCCTATCAGAGCAGCCTATCACTGCTAGCTGTAACTCACTGGAGCTTGTAGGCACAATGCTTGGAGCACCCTAAGATTTGCCTTTCAATTGATAACATCCCTTCTAACTTTTACAGACATAAAGGAGTATGTATTAAGTTAAATAATGAGAAATTGTATTTTAGTTATTAGTTATACACTTTAATATTATTCCAGCCTCTAATATGCACATCTTATACCAGTCTCCAGTGCTCACATTTTGTACCAGCTTCCGGTGGCAATATGTTATACAAGCCTACAGTTCACAAGTAACATACCAGCCTCCAGTATCTCAGTATTATGCCAGACTTCAGTACACCTATTCTCTGCCTCCATCATGCTTCTACACATGGGTTACCTCATGAACAGCATCACACTGCTTACTGGTGGTGACTTTCCTTACAAGGCAGGAGCAGACAGCAGATATTATAGTGATATGAATGCATTTAGTTCACTAGTACACCTGTAGCACATCCCCTCTGTGTAAGAACATGAAACGGTCAGCAGTTGAGGAGGGACGAGCGGGACAGTAGAAGTAGGATTGTAGGAATGGGACATGAAAAGGGGGGTGTATTCCATGGGCCTGCCTTCCCTAGGTCAGAGGCGTAGCTAGCGAGCTGTGGGCCCCAGAGCAAGGAGGCCGGGAGGAGGGCACTGGGGCCTCTGACTCTCTGCATCTGCCAAGCAACGGGCCCCATTATCTCCATGCGCCCCGGTGCACTCCACCTGCTTCTCCAATGGCAGTTCCACACTGCACCAGGTACAGGCCTTCTGTGCCGTAGGCCAAATCCAACACTGAGCCTGTCAGTCGTTGGAATTCGTAACATCATAGAGGTATGAAGTGTCTGTCGCTGGTCCTTAAATTGAAGGGAATTCATAAGCTGCATTCTCATGATCAGTTCAGCCCAAATAATGGCCACTTTCACTGTGTTACTTTGACAGCAGAGGTGAAAATGCCAGTAGTCTATCACACACTTCCTAGCCATTTGTTTCGCTTTTTTTAGTGACCTTTTTGTCTTCGACGTCCTCTCCAACAGTCTCCCTATGGTGTTAGTTTTCTTATATGTAAGAGGGCAGATTCAACAAACATTCTAGTTGTTTACATGAAGTTCAGCTACTGTAGATTTGATTAATGGAATACACATGATTTCAATATATCCTTTCTTTGTTTGCATAGATAACTAGACAAATTATTATACTCTAATCTCTTATTTTCAAGACCACCATAAGATTTTGTGGATGACGGGTCCATTTGTCTACAAATAGTGGATGTAGCCACTTTGTGGTCTGATCACTGCAATTTATCCATTTATTAGGCACTGGTTAGTGATCTCACAGGTTGTTAAGGAATGAATAGGAGATATTCTCATGAATATTGGTTCAATGCACACACTGGGTGTAGGTTACAGTTGATCAATAACATCTAAATTGCTGCACGTGTAAATTAATAAATGTTGCCCCAGAGTGCTATAGCGTCCAATAAGGCAAGCGCACACAAACCAAGTTACAGGTATTAGACAGTGGTCAGAATACAATCTAGTAACTTGCTGCTGCTTCCAATATTGCTGATTCACATATTCCCCATTGTGTTTTCTTCCCCAGTTTCTCTTACAAATTCCTCCATAATGATCTACGGAGTGAAGTTCACTTGACTGAGCCTCCAGTGCGGGTCGGGATTCTTCTAGATTACAGAAAAGGGGGACTTTCTTTCTACAACGTCCAGAAGGGACAGTTGCTGTTTACCTTCAGACACAAGTTTACAGAGGCGGCTCACCCCACCTTTGCTTTGGAGGCCCACGGAGAGATTCACTTTCATACAGGAATAGAACTGCCTCACTTTGCTAAGCACAGCTAACATTCTATTTCCTGCAGTGTTTGGGATGCTGGAACGCCGTACCCCAAATGTTTACTAGCCCCTGCACTATAGCAGAGTCACTGTGTGTGTGGGAAGAATTGGGAAGTAGTTCTATGAGACAAAGCCCGGAGAAGATTGTGCTGCAAAAATGGTTTCTCAGGATTTGTTTTTATTTTGCATTGGTGTTGACAACTTTTCTTCCAAGTTTACGTAGGAGAATGCAGTACAGAAACCCGATAGGACTTCTGGTCTTTGTATAGACAATGTGTGTGTTTAGTTAGAACAACTCTTTGGAGAAAGCAGATTAATGTATTAATTATATGTCTTCATGCAAACACCCCCAGTTCTCCGAATGTGGTGAACATTGATATTTATGTAAAGGTAAAAATAAAAACAACAGCACCCCCTAGAAGAAAATATTCAATTAATATTAAAATATAAATATATTCTATAATGCAATAAACATGAATGATTGTGATTAAAATTAATACAAGAAAAAGGAAAAAAATATATAAAAGGGATAACATATAAGAGAAAGAAAAACAAAGTAAATATCAAAGATGTCATTAATGACGAGAGGGGATAACAGAAAGTTAATCAGAATAGAAATGTGCACTTTCTGATAATAGATATAAATCACATAACAAACAGCTAAAGTATAACAGTAAGTACATAAGAGTGATTATATAGATGGAATAAATGCAGGCACCTGGAATGAAACAAAGGCTGGTTGTGTTAATAGATTGTATTATTGCATGTGGTTGGTTTGGATGTATTGCATATAGCACTACTACTATACAGATGGCTATAGTAGACAGGTAAAAAAAAATCTGTTGCGAAAAAAAAAATATAGTGGGGCTCGTTTAGAGTTGGCTACATTTGCACCCCGAATGTATGTAGAAAAAGATGCACACACAAAAAGATATGCATATATGTTGTACAATACATTATATTGTGCACAATAATATAATGTAATGAAGTATCATATACACAAAAGAGCATTGTGTCTCCACAGTTTTTTTTTTAAATGCGAAAATCACATTTTAAATAGGAAATACAAATATAAATGATATTAAATACAATCACGTGTTGTCTTCCTCAAACAGGAATCTTCTTTGCTCCAGTAATCCAAATAGAAATGTTAGTTAAATATGCGAATAGACGTCCATTTAATATAGTTGTGATGCTAATGATTTAAGTACTATCAGCTGGAGGGGTTAATACTCAATCACCCAATCAGAATCTAGTATACCTTATAATCCCGCTAATAGTCATCATCATCATTGTGCATAGTTCCCTCAGCACCCGCAAGAGAATCATCTCCTCAAAGCAGTATCTGTGTATAACTGTGTCACAGTTGCACTCAGCTTGCACTTGGCTGCCCCTTTTCCTGACACCATTCACTGATACGCAAAGATCTATACACGGATGCATGCATACGCGTCTTTGGTGCGCATGTGGAGTATGGAAATGAGAATCTTCTGAAAACAAAATTGATGTAGGTCAAACATTAAATGAGCCCCTGTATTTCCTTTCTTGTGCATAATCAGAGAGTTAATCGATAGACTAATCCAGGGGATAGGGACAATGAAAATGAGGAAAATGTTTAAAAGTCTCAAACAGCTAATAGATGAATTGTAGATGTTCCCATCCAATCATTTGGATGTTGTAGCAAACAGCGCATAAGCTGTATATGTCCTATTGCATGGGGAGGTCACAATGTGAGATACTGCAACGCGTTTTGAGACAGCTTCTCATTGTGGTCGCTGCTTTTTCAAAGCAGTTAAAATAGTGAATACATTTTTTCCTTTTCATTTATTTTAATCATTACCGTAAAGTCGATTACATTTTTCAATACATTTATATTTTAGCTTTTCATATTGATTCAATATTTTAATCTGGGGGCCATAACAATTAGCGCTACGGAATATGTTAGCGCTATATAAATAAATGATGATGATGATAACAATGGCTTGGCTCTAGCATTACAAGTGTTTCATATGTCTTCTCCCTAGTTCTTTTATCATGTCTATACAATTGTTCGCATTTAGCAAAGTTACTAGAATATGAATTATCATCTGTACTTTAGAGAAAAATTAATTCACAACAACTTAAAGCTTTGATTTTTACAAGTATTTTTAACATTTGTAAAATGCATGTTATTGGTTTTCTATTGACATCGTACCTGTTGGCTTTTTTACTTGCATTGAGTTCCAGTAGTGTTTTTTAGAATCCTACTTGTTCCACTTTTTTTGCATTTCACTCGTTTAAACACTTTATGAGAAGTCTCCAATTATTTATGAAACACCAGTAAAAATAAACATAAACAATAGAAGCAAAGCGCAGATGGGTAAGAGTCTTAACATAAATAAAATCTAACTGTTCTACAAGATAACTGTAGGCTGCTGGATAAACAGGAAAACTTAAAAATAGCAGCTGTGATTCATAGTTGTATTATTATGTGTTGTGACCTGATTATGACTTTTCATTAGTTCTTAAAATGTAATTAGTGATGTGTCAATCCTGCTGAAATATACCCAAAATTTATTTTAATGTATAATATTGCACATTTCACAAGTAAACCTTAAAATTATATTTTTATAAGTTGCGCAAAATTTGAAAAATGACAAATGTATCTGTGTTTCCCATGCTGACAGTGTGAACAGGCCAATCTGATTTCAGTCTTCAGTGTTATTCAATTAAGTAAAGTTACATTTATTTCAGAACAGGAAATTTCAGCCAAGAGAACTCTCTCATTTATTAACATGAATAAGAGCTGTCTTAATTTTAACATAGATAAGTTACCTATATAGTTTTAAAAGGAAGTTACTATGATTTGGTGAAATTACATGGCAAGTGAAGGGATTGTATTTATTTCAGCAGCAAATGTCAATGAAACAAGAAGATGATTTGTGTATAATATCAATTACTTCTTCGAATCATTTTTCAAAAATGTGCTAACATTTGTAATCTGAACAAAAACTGCTGCTGTACTTAAAATAAACATTTGCTAATTACCCCATTCTTAGAGACTTTATTTGGGAGGGGGGGGAATGTCATACAATGCATTGTTACTTTATGTCCCAAAGCTCCAATTATAAGACAGCACTTCATTAAATAATAGTCACGTACATCACTTGAATAAAAGTTCTTATTCTTATTACAGCCTCTAGAAAGAAGTAAAGAAGAAAAAAAAAAACAATAGGTTCTGCGTCTATTGATGAGAAAAGTGTCATAGAAATGTCAGTTTATTCCTTTACCCCGAGGCAGCCAAGATGTAACGCTCCCAAAAAGTCCCAAAGGCTGCAGTGTATGATGGTACTTGTAGTTCCACAACAGCTTGTGACCAGCAGGTTGCCAACCTCAGTCTTAGTTTGTTCATTATCTGAAGATAGGGAAGGAACCATACTCCAATATCTTTCAGTATAAAAATGGCTTTATGTAATACATTACAAAAGGCTTGTTCAAGAAGAGGTGCCAGGTGTTATCATACAGTGCCTAAATGGGCAAAAGTGATATGAGTATTGTGCATGCTTAAGGCATCAAGCAGTAAGAGTGGAAAATGCTCCTAACATATTCTTCTAGTGTAATGCTAAATTGGCCTTATTTAAAGCCATTTTACAATGAAAATTATTGGAGTGCAATTGCATCTTTAAATGAAGGTGTGGTGCCTTCAAGGAATGGAAACTCTTGTGGCAGACAGTGTTGTGCTACCTCCACAACATAGTCATGTTATTATGTTAAATATGTTATTTGTGTGAGGGTCCCATCAATAAGAGAAGGAAGTGACTGATAGCTCCAGCCAAATGTGATGTTTAGGGTGATCTTCAGAAGGGGGCTTATGGCAATGTAGTGTATGGTGTGTGTGTGTGTGTGTGTGTGTAATGGCACAGGGTGCTGATGGCAATGTAGTTAGTGTGTGTGATGGCACAGGGGGATTATGGCAATGTAGTGTGTGGTGTGTGTGATGGCACAGGGGGCTGGTGGCAATGTAGTGTGTGTGTAATGGCACAGGGGGTTTGTGGCAATGTAGTTAGTGTATGTGATGGCACAGTGGGCTTATGGCAATGTATGTGTGTGTGTGATGGCACAGGGGGCTGGTGGCAATGTAGTTAGTGTATGTGATGGCACAGTGGGCTTATGGCAATGTAGGTGTGTGTGTGATGGCACAGGGGGCTGGTGGCAATGTAGTTAGTGTATGTGATGGCACAGTGGGCTTATGGCAATGTATGTGTGTGTGTGTGTGTGTGATGGCACAGTGGGCTTGTGGCAATGTAGGTGTGTGTGTGATGGCACAGGGGGCTGGTGGCAATGTAGTTAGTGTATGTGATGGCACAGTGGGCTTGTGGCAATGTAGGTGTGTGTGATGTCACAGGGGGCTGGTGGCAATGTAGTTAGTGTAATGTAATATGAGGTGTGTGTGTGTGTGTGTGTGTGTGTGTGTGTGTGTGTGTGTGTGTGTGTGTGTGTGTGTGTGTGATATGGCACAGGGGGCTTATGGCAATGTAGTGTGTGTGTGATGGCACAGGGGGCTGGTGGCAATGTACTATGTGTGTGAAAGCACAGGGGGGCTGGTGGCAATGTAGGTGTGAGTGATGGCACAGGGGGCTGGTGGCAATGTAGGTGTGAGTGTGTGATGGCACAGTGGGCATGTGGAAATGTGGTGTGTGTGTGTGTGTGTAATGGCACAGGGGGATTATGGCAATGTAGTGTGTGGTGTGTGTGATGGCACAGGGGGCTGGTGGCAATGTAGTGTGTGTGTAATGGCACAGTGGGCTTGTGGCAATGTAGGTGTGTGTGTGATGGCACAGGGGGCTGGTGGCAATGTAGTTAGTGTATGTGATGGCACAGTGGGCTTGTGGCAATGTAGGTGTGTGTGATGTCACAGGGGGCTGGTGGCAATGTAGTTAGTGTAATGTAATATGAGGTGTGTGTGTGTGTGATATGGCACAGGGGGCTTATGGCAATGTAGTGTGTGTGTGATGGCACAGGGGGCTGGTGGCAATGTAGGTGTGAGTGTGTGATGGCACAGTGGGCATGTGGAAATGTGGTGTGTGTGTGTGTGTGTGTGTGTGTGTAATGGCACAGGGGGATTATGGCAATGTAGTGTGTGATGGCACATGGGGCTGGTGGCAATGTAGTGTGTGTGTAATGGCACAGGGGGTTTGTGGCAATGTAGGTGTGTGTGTGTGTGTGTGTGTGTGTGTGTGTGTGTGTGTGTGTGTGTGATGGCACAGGGGGCTGGTGGCAATGTAGTGTGTGAGTGTGTGATGGCACAGGGGGCTGGTGGCAATGTAGGTGTGAGTGTGTGATGGCACAAGGGGCTGGTGGCAATGTAGGTGTGAGTGTGTAATGGCACAGGGGGCTGGTGGCAATGTAGGTGTGAGTGTGTGATGGCACAGGGGGCTGGTAGCAATGTAGGTGTGAGTGTGTAATGGCACAGGGGGCTGGTGGCAATGTAGTATGTGTGTGATGGCACAGTGGGCTTGTGGACATGTAGTATATGGTGTGTGTGTGTGTGTGTGTGTGTGTGTGTGTGTGTGTGTGTGTGTGTGTGTGTGTGTAATGGCACAGGGGGTTTATGGCAATGTAGTGTGTGGTGTGTGTGATGGCACAGGGGGCTGGTGGCAATGTAGTGTGTGTGTAATGGCACAGGGGGTTTGTGGCAATGTAGGTGTGTGTGTGTGTGTGTGTGTGTGTGTGTGTGTGTGTGTGTGTGTGTGTGTGATGGCACAGTGGGCTTCTGCCAATGTACGTGTGTGTGTGATGGCACAAGGGGCTGGTGGCAATGTAGTGTGTGTGTGTAATGGCACAGTGGGCTTATGGAAATGTAGTGTATGGTGTGTGTGTGTGTGTGTGTGTGTATGTGTATGTGTGTGTGTGTGTGTGTGTGTGTTTAATGGCACAGTGGGCTTATGGCAATGTAGTGTGTGGTGTGTGTGATGGCACAGGGGGTTTGTGGTAATGTAGTGTGTGTGTGATGGCACAGGGGGCTTGTGGCAATGTAGTTAGTGTATGTGATCGCACAGGAGGCCTGTGGCAATGTAATATGAGGTGTGTGTGTGATGGCACAGGGGGCTTATGGCTATGTAGTGTGTGTGTGTGATGGCACAGGGGGCTTATGGCAATGTAGGTGTGTGTGATGGCACAGTGGGCTGGTGGCAATATAGTTAGTGTATGTGATCACACAGGAGGCCTGTGGCAATGTAATATGAGGTGTGTGTGTGATGGCACAGGGGGCTTATGGCTATGTAGTGTGTGTGTGTGATGGCACAGGGGGCTTATGGCAATGTAGTGTGTGTGTGTGATGGCACATGGGGATTATGGCAATGTAGTGTATGGTGTGTGTGTGTGTGTGTGTGTGTGTGTGTGTAATGGCACAGGGTGCTGATGGCAATGTAGTTAGTGTGTGTGATGGCACAGGGGGATTATGGCAATGTAGTGTGTGGTGTGTGTGATGGCACAGGGGGCTGGTGGCAATGTAGTTAGTGTGTGTAATGGCACAGGGGGTTTGTGGCAATGTAGGTGTGTGTGTGATGGCACAGGGGGCTGGTGGCAATGTAGTTAGTGTATGTGATGGCACAGTGGGCTTATGGCAATGTATGTGTGTGTGTGTGTGTGTGTGTGTGATGGCACAGTGGGCTTGTGGCAATGTAGGTGTGTGTGTGATGGCACAGGGGGCTGGTGGCAATGTAGTTAGTGTATGTGATGGCACAGTGGGCTTATGGCAATGTATGTGTGTGTGTGTAATGGCACAGTGGGCTTGTGGCAATGTAGGTGTGTGTGTGATGGCACAGGAGGCTGGTGGCAATGTAGTGTGTGTGTAATGGCACAGGGGGCTTGTGGCAATGTAAATGTAACGCTTCGGTCCCGCAAGTAGTACCTGTCCCGCTACCCGCATTTCATTTATCTGGAAACTGCCATGTTCCAGCATTAGTCTAACTTCATTCATTCAGCTATACTCAGTTCGGCACAGGTGCAAGTCTATTGCACTTCTGGACCTCCCTCCTCTTCTCATTGGCTGAGCATTTCTGGAGCACTATTTAAACCTCCTGGATTCACCTGTCTGATGCCTGTTCTTCAAGCTCACTTCCTGTAGCCTGTGGTTTTGGTTCCTGTCCTCCTTGTGGATCTCTGTTACTCCAGCCTGCTCTCAGTTTGTGGCCTCTGTTGAACCATCGCTGCTCCAGTACTCTGCTAGCCATCTCCAGTGTACTTCATCATGACAGCTCCGGTTCTCTCAACGCTACCATTTAGAGCCGCTACTACACCTGTGACTCCTCAGCTGCTATCACGAGTTACCTCCGCTATTCAGCCTGCTCTCAGTTCGTGGCCTGTGTTGAACCATTGCTGCTCCAGTACCCATTCTACCATCTCCAGTGTATTTCATCGTGACAGCTCCGGTTCTCCCATCGCTACACTCTGAGCCGCTATTACTATTGTGACTCATCAGCTGTTACCACGGGTTACCTCCGCTACTTCAGTCTGCTCTCAGTCTCTGCCTGAGTTGAACCATCGCTGCTCCAGTACCACTACTACCATCTTCAGTGTACTTCATCGTGACAGTTCCAGTTCTCTCATCGCTATCACTCAGAGTCATTACTACTATTGATTCATCAGCTGTTACCACGAGTCACCCCTGCTGCTGCAGTCTGTTCTCAGTCTCTGGCTGTATTGAACTCCTGCTGTTCCAGTACTGCTGTTTACCATCTCAACTGTGCTACATCGCAACAGCTTCCGTTCTCTCACCGCTATCACTCAGAGTCGCTACTACTGCATCTCATCTATTGTTGCTATGAGTTACCTCGGCCACTTCAGTTGCTCTCAGTCTCCTGTTGTATTGAACTATTGCTGCTCCAGTGCTATTATACCACCTCTCCTGTACTTCATTGTGACAGCCCCAGTTCTCTGACCGCTACCACTGTGGACCGCAACTGCCTCGGTGACTCATCGCCTGATCCCCAGTTATCTCCACTTCCTCGTGTGGTCTGCACAACACCAGTGCTGTACTCCAGCTGCTCCAGTACCTCTACCTATCACCCGCGAGACAGCCTCTGTTTCTCCTGGTTGCACCACAGGACATCTACTCTTATTGTGCCTCATCTGTAGCTGCTCGTGTCACCTGGCTCCTCCACACCGTCCTGCTGTGCACCCACTCACAGGACCGCGACCTGCAGGTTTGGTGCCGCAGAGTCCATACCTCCTTGAGGGGGTTCCTGGCGAAAACCACTGGCCTGTTAGACTCCGTGCCTGTGGGTGGGCTAAGCAACGTCCAGCAGAGTCTAGGGATCAATTTCCTATACGCCAAGCGTGACAGTAATATGTGGTGTGTGTGTAATGGCACAGGGGGCTTATGGCAATGTAGTGTGTGTGTGATGGCGCATGGGCTTGTGGCAATGTAGTGTGTGTGTGATGGCGCATGGGCTTGTGGCAATGTAGTGTGTGTGTGTGTGTGTGTGTGTGATGGCGCATGGGCTTGTGGAAATGTAATGTATGGTGAGTGTGTGTAATCCCACAGGGGGCTTGTGGCAATGTAGTGTGTGTGTGATGGCGCATGGGCTTGTGGCAATGTAATGTATGGTGTGTGTGTGTAATCCCACAGGGGGCTGGTGGCAATGTAGTTAGTGTGTGTGATGTCACAAGAGGCCTGTGGCAATGTAATATGTGGTGTATGTGTGATGGCACAGTGGGCTGGTGGCAATGTAATATGAGATGCGTGTGTGATGGCACAGGGGGCCTGTGGCAATGTAGTGTGTGATGTGTTTGATGGCACAGGGGGCTTGTGGCAATGCAGGTGTGTGTGATGGCACAGGGGGATTATGGCAATGTAGTGTGTGGTGTGTGTGTGTGGGTGTGTGTGTGTGTAATGGCACAGGGGGCCTGTGGCAATGTAGTTAGAGTGTGTGATGGCAAAGGGGGCTTGTGGCAATGTCGTGTGTGTGATCGCACAGGAGGTTTGTGGCAATGTAGGTGCATGTGTGTGATGGCACTGGGGGCTGGTGGCAATGTAGTTAGTGTGTGTAATGGCACAGGGGGTTTGTGGCAATGTAGTGTGTGTGTGATGGCACAGGGGGCTTGTGGCAATATAGGTGTCTGTGTGATGGCACAAGGGGCTGTGTCAATGTAGTGTGTGTGTGTGTGAAAGCACTTGGGGCTTGTGTCAATGTAATGTATGTGTGGTAGGTGGTGGTTAATTAATGGGTGCTCCTTTGTTTGTGGGGTGATGGGGGGCAATTTAATTTAATAGTGGGGACTATTAATTTAAGATGGGGTGGTTTGGGGGCTATTAATTGAATGTGAGAATGAGTTTGGGAAGAAGGAGGTCTATTTATTAAATGTGAATATGAATTAATTAATTAATTGATGGTTGCGGGAAATAGATATGTTTATTAAATGTAAATACTATCAATTTATTGCTGGGGCTGTTTGGAGGGAGGGAAATAGTATTCCCACTTAATAAATAAACCTATTACTTTAATGTTTGGTTTGGTTGGAGAGATATAGATCTATTTATTAAATGAGAACACTATTCTTTTAATATTGGGGCTGGAGGAAGGCCTAATTATTAATCATGGGTACTATTGATTTAACGCCGGGGTTGGTTGGCATTTTCTAAATGTGTCCATTTTTTTCCCCATATAGGGCCCCCAACATTCCAGGATCCAGACAAGTGCAGCTAAAGACACCAGCAGCCACAGATGGTGAAAATGACAAGAACAGGTAGGAGAGAGCAGGATAGTCTGTCAAATGTTTTGATTCTTCTTGGACAATCCCTATTTTTGGTGACTGTTCTTCCCAATCTAAGGAGACAAAGACTATACTCTTTATATACACACTGCATTCTTTATATCCTATACTATGGTGCTAGATGTCTTTCATGGGCTTGCCACACCCCCTGTAGTAGTTTGGTTACACCTCTCTAGTGGCTGGCCACAGCAACTCTGGTGGGCCTCTACCATTGTATTCTCCCTGTGGGCCCTTCATGCCCCAGTCTGACACTGCCTGTTGGTTATAGTGTTCCTCTGACTAAACACACATTCCTGACCTGCTCCCCTGTTCCTGGGTTTCCCTTACTACTTTGGACTGATTTCCTATTGTGACCCTTTGGCTTGACTCTGGATTCTGCTTGAACTCCTGTGTCCTTTGACCTTGGCCTGTTTCTGGATAACCCACATTCGCTACCTGCCCTGACCTTTGGCCTGTCTCCCAACTATCCGGCTCGTTTCTGACCCACAACCCTTGGATTGTCTCTGGATATTCGCCCTCCAGTATTCCGTTTAATATCTACCTGGCGCTATGGTTTGTTCTGATAAGCGTCTACTACTATAGAGCTTAGTCCTCCGAACGTACTGCTTCTACAGGAAAGGTGGCTGCTATATTATTATTATTATTTTTTATTTATAGGGCGCCACAAGGTGTCTTTGGCGCTGTACAGGGACAAACAATATCACGGTACGAGGTGAGACAGCACGGTACAATTAACAATAAGCACAGTCACCCAGGATTCTCAAAGCAAAGTTATAGAGAGGGGCGCTGGGGAGGGGGAGAGGGATGATCCACATGCGCCGGAGCATATGCGGGGGGGAGGGAGAGAGGGAAGATCCGCTTACGCCAGAGCCCAAGAGGGAGGGCGTGGATGACAGGAAGAGCCCCAGAGTGGTGAAGAGAAAAGCGAGAGGGGTCGGAGGGCAGAAGGTCCTTGAGGATGAGGGCTAGGTAGCTGGAGAGCAGAGTTAGAAGTGGTGGAAACAGGAGGAGAGATGGCCCTGCTCAAGGGAGTGTACAATCTAAGAGGTGAATATCTCTACCAATCTGGTTCTAGAAGTTTATGAAACAGCTGTTGCCCATAACAACCACTAGGTAGATTTTAAATAAGGATGCTGGATTACCAAACTTAGGGAGTGAGAGAACTTCTGGAGCCAAGGTACTGAAATCCTTTTGTCTTGAAAAACATCTGTGTACTAGAAACTAGGAGTGGGTTGGTGAGGGTACTGGCAGGAAGAGAGATTATTATGCTTTTGGAGAAATAGTGATCACATGGAGACATCTAACTGACTTGGACCGATGGAAATGGATTTTTTTTTTCTGGATAGTTACATTGGAGTGTACAGGAGAAACAAATTGAAGGCATGACTTTGTGGAATAATCTTCATAGCAAAGATGAGGTGACTACTGTATTTTGGATCTAGTACAGGATTCTTTTGGAAAGAAGGAGACTACCAGAGACGGGATCATTTCTTTCTTTTCTGTATGTAGGCAAGTTTCCATTTTGTTTGAATCCAGGATGATTCCTAGAAATGCAACAGAGGCGAAGGGAGGCATGTTTTTTCTACAGCCAATGGAATTTAATATTTTGAAAGAGAGAGATTAGACTGTCCAAGCTAGAAAAGTTCAATAATGGCTGATAATAGATTATTGCATTCAAAGGAACAAGGGAAGGGTTATGATAACTATAAGGGAGAGCTCAACCAATCTGAGAAGAAGTGATGATTGAGGCTTGATTTTAACCTATCCAGGTCAATGGAAGCTAGTTACTTGTCATGGTTTAGATATTTGGGGCACATAATCTATAGAAGTGGGCCCATTTACAATTAGATTATACACGAAGCAGACAGCTGTTAATTGCAGCATTGTAAATAAACTTGTTACAAATTGGCAAATTACTGAGATATTGAATTCTCAACATTCTAAATTATGATGTGTAACCAGTGAAGGATTATAATAGGGGGATGGGGCTATTGCCTGGATCAAGGGCTTACAGCTCTGGCCTAATTTCATCTGAGGACTCATCAACTGTTTCTTTGTTGTTGTTTTCCCCATTTCACAATTTTTAAATATGTATTGTAAACTGGCGTGGGGTTGGTTTATTTCTATAGCGCCACAAAATTACCGTTGTACAAAGAATATTTGTCATTCACATTGGATCTTACAATCTAAATTCATTAACAGATACTTAGGTCCAATTCAGTCAGCAGCTAATTAACCTACCAGTATGTTTTTGGAGTGTGGGAGGAAACTGGAGCACCCACACAAACACATTGAGAACATACACACACCATGCTGCCTCCTCTTGGATTATTATACAAGTGCTAATATCATTATCTCAGAGGCATGCTGACAAGGTGTAACCGACCCCTTGACCAGTATAAACAGCAATATTTGCTCAGTGCAGCAATGTTTTTCCACTCCCAAAACAGCACAGCCCAAATAGTTAAGCTAAATGCGTAATAGATGAACGGGCATCACTGTGTTCCCCTCACCACAGCCATTTCATCCCCCCCCCCCCTTTCCCTTCCTGCAATGGCTATAGCTCTACCAATGGGCATCAAGTTTTCCTACTGGTACTACAACACTTTGTTTATAATGGCCATAGCTATTTTCACTCCACCAAATAATTTGAATTTTGCACCAGCTGTGGACTGGTGGAGATCAGGTCTAACACACAAAAGTGAGCCACACTGTCAGTCTCTACATTGGTTGCCTGTTTTTTACCGAGTCCATTCTAAAATTCTTGTACTAACATACAAGGCCATCAACAAAATCGCACCAACATACATCTCCTCAATTGTCTCAAAATATCTCCCAACTCGACACCTCCATTCTGCACAAGATCTGCGTCTCTCATCCACTCTCATAACATCCTCCTATTCCCGGTTACAGGACTTTTTTCGGGCTGCACTCACTCTGTGGAATTCCCTCCCTCACACAATAAGACTTTCCTCTTGTCTTCAAACCTTTGAGAGTACTCTGAACACCCACCTCTTCATGCAAGCTTATAATATTCCTCAACTAGCATCTTAATCTCCCTAGGTTACCCTATTACCACCCTCTACACAGTTCACACAAGACTACAACACACTGAACCCCTGACTAACATAGCTGTGTGAATGGAGCATATGGCCCTCTAGGCATACTTTAACTCTGCATTCTGGCAGGACCAATATGTAATGTATGGACCTTGACCTCATGTATCAGACTCCCATTGTCCTATATAGTGTAAGCTTTGCGAGCAGGGCTCTCTTACCTCTGTCTGTTTGTATTACCCAGTATCGTTTTATTATTGTGTTTGTTCCTAATTGTATAGCGCTACGGAAATTGCTGGCGCTATATAAATAATTTATGATGATAGGTAATAAAGACAGTCACAGGGGCAAATTTATCTATCTGCAGGTTTGAAAAAGTGAAGATCTTGTCCATAGCAACCAATCAGATTCTAGTTATCATTTATTTAGTACATTCTACAAAATAACAGATAGAATCTGATTGGTTGCTATAGGCAACATCTCCAGTTTTTCAAACCCGTAGCTTGATAAATTTACCCCCTGATGTCCACTCTCATGATTAAATAAAGTAATAAATTATCCTAAACTGAGCAGTATTTAGGCACATCTGTGTAAAACCAAGACAACGTGCTGTGCACATCCATTGTGCTTTACAAATGTGCTCCATTGTTTGTAGGCTTTACTTTCTATGAACCTACTTATGTTATTGGTTACCTAACCTTTTATGCGTTCACCACTAGATGTCAGTATAATGCCATTATCATTTTTTCTCTCTCACATAAGTGACTTTGTGCCTTACTTCCATGCCACTAGATTCCTAACAAGCACTTATGGAATTTGTTAAAGTAGTAGAAAAATCTCAACCCTATTAAGGGTCCCGTGATTGGACTGTGACTGAAGAATGTCAATATACAATGAGATTATAACTTGTTTGAATAGAAGCTGATTGCATAAAAATAAATGTTTTAAACAGTTTTAATTCACCATTAATGAAAAAAATATTATGCTGAAAAGATAACTCCACCCAAAACTAATAACTCATTTTTAAGTTCATATTCTAAGTAGAACTCAGTCGCCAAAGGATACTTATCTGTGGTCTGACACAGACAACACGACGTCTGTCCGACAAATATCCGCTCAGCAGGAGCCAGAAGAATCGCACAATGTGCACTGTACGTTCAATTGTCCCATCTCACAGGTAACTAACAGGAGCAACCAGAACAGCGGGGGACACGTGCAAGACAGGTGACTAATCACGTAGCCTGAAAGCCGGACTCTGGGTAAGTAACCTTTAGAGGCCGGCCTTTACTTTTTTGTTAAGTTTCTGTTTTGGTTGGTTTGTAAGGGGTAAAACTAACCACACCATGGGCAGTGAACACGGTACAAGGAACGCACAGGTAACATTCATAAATACAAATTCTTTGATGAAATAATAGTTAGAACTTCTCTGGGTTTTTCAGCCCCTACTGGCAGTCTCCTCTTCCTTTTTGTCCTAACATCTTTTAAACATCATGATGAATATCACGCATCTGGCGTTCTCAGTGGCAGAGCACACTAGATAACTAAGGGAAACTCTTGGCAGGTAGGTAGGAGATGTAGTTACCTAAACAGTTAGGGCTAGATTCACTAAAGGCCGGTTTGTTCAAACCAACGGATTTACTAAAGCACAAAACGGGCAGAAATGACATTTTTCAAAACCACCACTTTACAAATCGTCATCTCGATTTTAATAATGATGAACATACAAACAGCCGGATTTACTAAGCTGGGGTTCTCAAAACCTCCGCCAAACAGCCAAAATGAAAGAGGTGGTTGTGAATGGCGATATTTATCAAACAGCTGCTGTTGAAGCTATTTTGCCATTCAGAACATAAGAGGAAGCACCATTGACATTTAAATTATTTGGGCAATCGTTATTTTTTGCTTAAGGGGCAAAATTAATTTAATATTAACTTATGAGGGAATTTTTTTGAGGGGACTCTATTATAGCACTATATTATGTGGGAAATTTAAATATATAAAATTATTAACTGATTGTTATTGGTGGATATAATTATTTATGTTGCACAATTTGGCATTACAGAGTGCCCGAATAATAAAATAATTAAATCCTTTTGTCCCCTTGATATAATGACATTTTTTCTCCTCATAAGTTAATATTAAATTCATTTTGCCCCTTAATCAATATATACAGATTGCCAAAATAATTTAAATGTCAATGGTGCTTTTTCTTATGTTCTGAATGGCAAAATAGTTCAAAACAGCATGTGTAAGCTACCAAGCCATTCAGAAGCAGGTATTGGAATTGTCCTGTCCTGTCTTTTGGATGGTGGTTTGGACGTCGGTTTTAACCAAAACGGCGGTTTAGCTTTTTCAATCCGCCATACATCGCCATTCCTTTTAAATTGAAGCCTCAAAGCGCCCTATAGTAAATGCGGCGGTTTGGACCACTAATCCACCAGCAATGGGTGGCAGTTTCAAACCGCCACCAAACTCGATTCTTAGTAAATCTAGCCCTTAGTCTGTTAATGGGGATGGGTCATTTGAAATTAAAGTATCCCACCTTCCATTCATTTCCCTGCACACACATTGGGCATAATGGTGCTCCATAGACCAAAAAACTGTCTGCACACTTGCATGTGTGTGTTTTCAGTTGCAGGCATCTTAAGATATGTAAAATGTTAATACCAGTGTGGGGGTGTCTCCGGTGAAGACCCCCGCCAGCGCTGTGTCCCTGGGGGGACAGAAGATGCTGGAGCCGGTGCCCGTGAAGAGGGCGAAGATGTCCGCCAGCGCTGTGCCCCTGGAGGGGCTGAAGAGGTCCCCGATGGTGCCCAGCAGGAAGAAAGAAGAGGAGAAGTACTCACCCGTCCAGCGATCCAGCGGTGAGTATCGTGGCTTCTTTCCTGCAGGTCTTGTGCGCGGGGGAAGGATGAGCCAATCAGCGGCCGGATGCGCGAGCCAATCGCGGCTCGCGCCCGGCCATTCAAAAGATTGGCACCGACGCGAGCCAATCAGCGCTCGCGCCGGCTGATGACGTCACGCCGGCGACTATATAAGTCGCCGGGTGGCGCCATTTTGACAGAAGAGAGTCGGCGGCGGAGGGAGAAGGACGTCGTGGGACGTCCGGAGCAGAAGAAGGCCAGAAGCAGCGGAGATCGTCGGCGGGGAGCCCTTGTAAGGGCTGAGAGCGCCCCCGCCCCAGCAGCAACAGGAGATCCAGCGCCGAAGAGGAGAAGAGGCGCCGCCGGCTGGAGGGTCTGGAAGACCCGGAGAAAGAAGCGGAAGACGGCGTGGCAAGTTGAGTATCCTGCGCAGAGCAGGTAAGTATATTCAACATTAAATTCGGGTACTAGGCCCGGGGCCACGGTCGGGCACAAGGCCCGTTGGCACAGAGGATTAGGGGCACAAGGCCCAGGGACTTGGGCACTAGGCCCCGATAAAGTTAGTGGGCCAGTAGGCCATAGTATTGGTAATAAAGGGAAATCGGAAGCGGATGGAGGTGACCATCGTTTTCAAGGTAAGTTCTTTTGTGTTGCGTCTGTCCCTGTTTTCCCCGCAGGGGGCGTTACACCAGCATATACAGTAGATGCTTCCAGAGCAAAGATGCTCACGGTGGCTCAGTGGTTAGCACATCTGCCTCACAGCACTGGGGTCATGAGTTCAATTCCTGACCATGGCCTTATCTGTGTGGAGTTTTGTATGTTCTCCCCGTGTTTGCGTCCGATTTCTCCGGGTGCTCCGGTTTCCTCCCACACTCCAAAAACATACTGGTAGGTTAATTGGCTGCTATCAAATTGACCCTAGTCTGTCTGAGTGTATGTTAGGGAATTTAGACTGTAAGCTCCAATGGGGCAGGGACTGATGTGAGTGAGTTCTCTGTACAGCGCTGCGGAATTAGTGGCGCTATATAAATAAATGGTGATGATGATTATTAAACCCAAAACTTGTACCCAGTTTACGTAGGAGAAATATGTATGCCTTGTAGCAAATGTATTTCCAGATCTGTGTAACCCAAAATAAAGCACAGCTGAAAGGGGTCTGCATGTCCTTATTCTACTATCCTGTCACGTTAATGGCCGTGTTCAGCATCTACAGATACTTGCAACTCTAAATATGAACACAACTCATGTACCAGGATTTATCTTTACCTACATGCACATCTAAATCAGGCCCTTTGTGTTTCATTTTAGTTTTACTTTTTTTCTTTATTCAGGCCATGCTGCAACAGTGATAGTGATATAGTGTGGGCAAGGGCTGCTGGTGTTCAGTGACTGAAATGATTCAGTGCTATCATTGGCTATGCCACCTGCTTTTTCTCAATGAACTCCAGCAGCCCATCAGAGTTCACTCTGAGAAATTCAATTAACTGCTGGAGAATTCAGTGAGAACAAGCAGAGTGCGCAGCCAATGACTGCGCTGCCTGCTCTTCCTCAATGAACTCTAGCAACCAATTGGGTTTCTCTACATTTCAGTAATGTGATTGGCTGCTGAGGATAAGTAACCAGCATTGTCTCTCGGGAGAGCTGTGTGCTCTGGTCACATTGAAGAGTGATGAACTGCTGGTTGGTGGGTGGGGGTAAGGTGCTGTATTGTATCCGGGACCCTCTGGATTGTTTACTGGACAGCAGCTGGTGGGGTAGAAGGGAGACACTGGATCATATCTATGCATACGTTTATATAGTCAATGTATATAATTTATTTTATTCGATATAGCTATCTAACAGGAAGTGGCACTACTATTTTCCCTCAGTGGAGTTTAATTTTGCCGCTTAATGTTTAACACTTGACCATGTCAACTCCGGGGATTTTCACATTTGCTGCAAAATATCCAGGGGTGGATCTCTACTATGAATAGCTTTTTCCATCTCATCCCGCAGAGGCTCAATTGAGATTGAGAGCTGCTGATTGGAGAGGACATTACATTAAGTCACTCTCATAGCAATCTCAAGATGTAGATGGTGCTCCTAAGACCGGACAGAAAAGACTTATGAGGAGTGATTACAATAATCATGGGTGCACCTCTTCATATGCACTGGTAAAATTCATGTAAGAAAAACAAACCAGACAAAAGGGCACTCACCAGATTACAGAAAGATTTCCGCTGATTTAGTCATCCAATGCTACAAAACGACGAGCTATGCTGAGTAGAGATGCGGCTCAAACTTCACCTACAGCTCCATACTCTTCATCAGGGTAAGCAAAATGTGTCGGATGTGTCTGAGAAAATACAGTCCAGCAATTTTACTGCGAGGGATGAATTCCCTCTTTTTCTGTATTGGATTTGAATTCCCTCTCATGTTCCCTGAACCATTCCAGGACTTTCCTTTCCTTACAGAATGGATCATTATTTTGCTGATAAGTCATTTCACAGAAAGGTAACGGCTGCCATGAAGGGATGGACGTGTTCAGCAACTAACATTATGTGGCAGTAAAACATTGTTCTAAGGAGGAATTCAATGTGTGATATGAAAACACACTGTTACATTGCCAAGACCAGCCCGCATTCTTTATATCTACAGTATGTGCCACATCCTGGTCCCCTGCTCACAGTGGCACAGCAAAAACCAGGATTCTTGTCTCTTAAGTACATTTATGGACCGCAAAAAAACCACCTGGGCTGCTTCTCTTTTTGCGCGTGTGTACCTACATGTCCTAAATAGGGGTGTGCACCGGCCACTTTTGGGGTTTTGGGTTCTCATTAGCTTGAGATTTTGGGTTCTGATTGGTTTTGCCAAAACACCCCACTAAAGCTTTTGGTTCTGATTTTGGGTTTTGGGTTCTGATTTTTTTTAAAAAAAAAAACCATAAAAAGTGCTAAAATCCATATTTTTGGGGTTTTTTCACTCCTACACTATTATTAACCTCAATAACATTCATTTCCACTAATTTCCAGTCTATTCTGAACACCTCACACCTCACAATATTGTTTTTAGTCCAAAAGGTTGCACCGAAGTAGCTGGATGTCTAAGCTAAGCGACACAAGTGGGCGGCACAAACACGTGGCCCATCTAGGAGTGGCACTGCAGTGGCAGACAGGATGGCAGTTTGCTAGAGGTGCAAGATGGAATTGTCCTTGGGCCCTCCCACCCACCCTGATGTTGTTGAAATAGGACATTCGCACTTTAACAAACCAATCAGGAACAGTGAACGTAGTTTAATCTCTGGTACTAATATTTCTGGACAGCAGGAACAGTGAACGTAGTTTAATCTCTGGTACTAATATTTCTGGACTGCAGGAACAGTGAACGTAGTTTAATCTCTGGTACTAATATTTCTGGACTGCAGGAACAGTGAACGTAGTAAAATATTGCAGTACTAATATTTCTGGACTGCAGGAACAGTGAAAGTATTTATATATTGCAGTACTAATATTTCTGGACTGCAGGAACAGTGAACGTATTTATATATTGCAGTACTAATATTTCTGGACTGCAGGAACAGTGAACGTATTTATATATTGCAGTAGAATTTTTTTTATACTTTTTTAATAATTTTTTTATATTTTTTTCAAATTATTTTTGTATAATTTTTGTATAATTTTGTTTACATTTTTTTTAAAATTTTTTAGAATTTTTAATAATTTTAAAATAACAATGGACTTAGCAGAACAAAGCACAGGACACAGCACCACTGGACTCAGCAGGACAGAGCACAGGACACAGCACCACTGGACTCAGCAGGACAGAGCACAGGACACAGCACCACTGGACTCAGCAGGACAGAGCACAGGACAAAAGCACCACTGGACTGATCAGCAGGACAGAGCACATGACAAAGTAACCACTGGATTAAGCAGGACAGAGCACAGGACACAGCAGCACCACTACAATACAACCTCCCTCTTCCCTGATCTGAGCCCGATTGAAGATGGCGGCTGCAAGCGGGGAATTTATACAAACCGAGTCTCGCGAGATCCGACACAGGGATTTGACGTCGTAGCCTCGGTTTCATTTTTTTTCACCACCGGAAATACCTGAACAGTGCTCATATCCCCTCGGATCCGCACTGTTCGGGTGGGCTCGGATTACACTAATCCGAGCCCGCTCATCTCTAGTCCTAAACTCCCTTTATTAATTTAAAATGTTATGTTTATCTCCCAAACTGCTAGGTTTAACTATGGGGCCTCCTGCAAAGCTGGGAAACAACCCAAACCTCATATAAATGGTCCTTAAAACGGGCTCATGTAGAGTTGGGGGCATGAATATACATAGGACAAGACACACACACAAAGCCAAAAAACCAAAATGCATGTGTGTGGTGAGTGCAGCTCAATAAACAATAGTATTTGTGCTAAATATACGTCAGGCGTAACAAATGTGTATACTAATGCACCACAATAAAACTTGGGATATACTCTAAATGAGTAGCCCTCACAAATGAATACAATAGGAAAGAGGTCCCTGCACCAAACAGTTTATTACAGTATAATTTGTTAGGAAGAGACACATCAGAAGAGAAAGGCAAATAGGTAAGTAAAAGTGTTAAACATTTATATGATAGCAGATGAAAGTACAATAGGTGTAATATATTAGGCTTTGCACCAAGTCTACTCTAGAAACTAAAATTTCAGTTTAATTTTGAAGACAGATGGTGACAGAGTTTGATGAAGATCCAGTGCAATGGCACTCCAGAGGTAAGGTGAGAAAGTTTGACCAGGGATATGTTATTGTATTTAATTTTAAATAATACCCTTTGTCCAACTGAACTTAATTTATCAATCCTGAATATTTTGACTTTTCACATTGCCTTGACAGAAATTAGATTGCAGCTTGTTTTCACATCTAGGACTAAACTTCTGTGATTTGAAACCAAATATGTTGAACTTTAGAACAACCACACCATATGTAATAGAAATCACACAGAGAGCCGATACTCTGGAACAGAATGTTAACATGTGCAGATACCAAACAAGCCCGGTAGACCGATTAACCAGACGGAAGATTAACTGGAGGTTAGATATCTAGCCAGAGCTTACCATTCTTGTTTGGAAACCATGATCAACATATTTTTTATTTTTTCCACAAGTAAATACTATGTGAAAACAGCCATAATTTAAAAACATGTTTTGTTAGAGTATCAGTCACTGTTATACCTCATGAAAGTTTGACGGTAAAGTTGCAGCGATGAACAAAACATGGTCATGACCATTTATAAAAGAAAAATACATTTACACCAGTAATAACACATCCATCTATTGTGCTTCAGTGTTATGACCACAGAACTCAATGAACATATATCAGATATAATATACTGTATATAATAATATGCATCACAGTTATGGCCATAGCTTATCCTTTAAAGAGAAAGGGAAACAGATCTGCACTAGGTGAGGACTATCCTCAATTACCATATAAGGCATCAAATTGTTACTTGAGTTGAATTAGAAGGGGTGCTCTTCCTAGTTTATGCTGCAAGACTAGAAGGCACTCCATTCCGCTGAATATTGAAAACACTATTTTATTGAAATATTATTATTAAAAATGATATATACACGTCTTTCCATATCTTAGACTTATGAGGGTGATATATTTTTAAATAGAGATGAGATAAGTGAAAAGAAAACAAGATTAAATTCTCAATTAAAAATAGTTTCAGAATCTTAAGTGAAGCCAAGATATGTTGTCTGACAAACTAGCCTATTCTTACAAGCAGGGTTGCCATCATGGGGGTATGCGAGGTACAAGTGTAAGGGGCCCCTGCAGACTAGGGGCCCTTCATTTCCTGGCCCCACCACTTTTTTCATTTTTATTACATTTTTCTTCTGCAATGGGACACGGGGCCACCTACTAAACTTTGTGCGGCAGGGTCTGTAGAGGAACGGATCTGCACATTCGTTCATCTCCTACCTTATCCAAAGCATGTATCCTCCCTTCCTCCTCCATCCAATCGCATGTGGGGTGGGCACCACATGACCTGCATGGCCTCCCATTCCCAGGAAACAAGAGAGGCAGACAGAGGAGTCTGCCTCTCCCATGCTGCACCAACTGGAAGATGCACAGAGAGGACAGAGGAGAGGATAGAAGGAGGGAGAAGTAAAAGTCTGAGTATGTCTGTTACTGTAATGCGGTAGAGACTGGGCTATGTAATTTACTGGTGAGGTGGGAGATATTAATTTATTGATAAAGACATTTAGACATGTATGGACAATTTATTTAATGGTGGGGGCTATTACATTTAATAGTGGGTCCAGGGTAGCAGCTATTCATTTAAAGTGGTGTGATGGGTCTATTTATTGAATGCTGTGGTGGTTTTAACATCAGGGCAGGCTTGGGGGAGGGAGGTCTAGAGGGATCACTTATTGCTAGATTTTCCATATATCATGTACATATCCTTGTTTCCAAACAGGCCCCAACATTTCATGATCCAGACAGGCAGCAACTGAGCTTAAGATACGAGGAGTAACTGGTAATGAAAACTACAAGAACAGGGAAGAGAGAGCAGGGCAGTCTGCCTACTGACCTGATTCTAGTGGGGCTGTCCTGAAAATTGGTGACTGTCCCATCCTTGTATTGCAAGTATAGTTGTGAGATACATTCTGCTTCGAACTGCACTACTCGAGAAGGGGGAGCTGTTACTTGTTTCCAGGGGTGGATTGGGAAATTAAAGTGGCTCTGGAAAAAAGTCTGAAAGCGGCCTCAAGTAGGCAGGACCAAATAAATGGTAGGCGGGGCCCAGTATGTGTGTGCGCCCAGTGTAAGTGTGTACATGAGTATATGTGCCCTGTTCTTGTCACTTTCCCTACATGTAGCTGCTGGTATCTTTAGCTCAGTTGCTGCTTGTCTGGATTCTATGGACAGCCTCATTAGGTCACCGGCCTACTAGGAAAATTCCTGTAAGGCCTATATCCGCTACTGCATGTATGCAATATTACTGTGTATTTAAAGTGGATGGGAGGTGGTTGGCATGTGGAAGGATTTGGGATGAGTGATGTTTTGGAGGAGGGGGCTTGGGTGTTTCATTTGTAATAAGCCCCATTATTTATGATGACAGCCCTGCTTACAAGCAGTGGTAGAAGTGGAAAGTTAGAAGCGCAGTATGAAAAATGTTAGTGAATGTCTTTTGATAGTTTTACAATGGAGGCAGTAGAAGAAGTGCTTACAGGTGTAAATGTATACACCATAACATAATAAAAATTCCCATCTTGACTTTAATATCTCAACTATCAATATCTTCTTCTCCGTCACACCTGTATGGAACAAAGAGGCATGGGCATTCTATCTCTGGCATGGATAGAATCAGGAGTTAGGTTGGCCGGGGACCTGGTGGTCCAGGGGACCTGGTCGTCTTCATTGAAGATTTCCACTCCAAACACCCTGATCTTAATCTAATTTTTTTTGAGTACCTGCAACCCAGGCACTTTGTATAATCTCTCCTGTCCCCACCCTACATCTCCATTTGAGGGGATTTGCCTTTCCTCTACCTGGAAGTATGGTCTCCTTTCTTTGGAATATTCTTCCTGTCAGTTTGTTGGTATCTGGGAACAGACATGAGAGGGAGTGGAACCTAGGACCTCCACCAGTGGAGGATTATTGGAAAGTATTAGGACTCAGATGACCCCTAGCACTATTTACATTATTATTAAGGAGTATGCTTACAATATATATTTTAGTATCTTGTAAGTATCTATAGTATCTTACCCTTGATAAACTTTCCGATTCTACCCTGATATCTTTCCTTCTTGCAGGCAGGGCTGTGGGCAAATAGGAATGTTCATTCATATTTGGTGGTCCTGTCCTCTCATGCTTAGTCCAAAAAGACTTGTTGTCCTTTCTCCTTTGCCACCCTCTCCAAGATATGACAACCACTCAGCAAAGCTAGCTTGTCATATCCTCGCTGCTGCCCGATGCCTCATCGACAAATCATTGAAACAGAAATACACCCCACGCGTTTCTTCGCAAAAAGCCTACATTTGGTTATAGCCCATATGGAAAAGAACACTTACCGCCTGCAAGATAAAAAAAAAATACATTTCACCAGATCTGGGCGCCCTGGTTATATACTAGTCTACTGTCACTTATCCCTCAGCATGACCTTGGAGCAAAACTCTTTCCCTCTTCTCTCATATGATACTCATTGTATCAGACCCCCTGTACTCCTGTACTTAATGCCCCAGTTACACTTAAGGAGCACCACTTCTTTTAAGTGTCAATCACCCCGTCTTCCCCCTTAACATACAAAAGTTGTATTATTACATGTTCCAGTTTATTTTTCTTGTTATTGCTTATACTGGTTCTGTTAGAATAGAGGAACAATACGCTCTATCTTCTAATTACGTCTTAATCCCCGGTGGTTTAGTGGAGGAAGTGGGGCAGGACGCCCAGCATCCGATATACGCTACTGCGCATCCGTGGCCAGCGCAGAAACAAGAGGTTCAGCTTTGCGCCTTTACTTCCATACAACAATAAAGAGGAAAGACGCAGCTATACTAGCTAAGTACCTAAGTACCAAATACTAGTGAAAGCCCCCAAAATGTTTAAAACAGTGACTGGAGACTCCCAGTAGTAATATAGGAGAGCCTGCACCATAATACAAGCTATTGCACGGATGTGCAGCATACCAAAGAGCCATGCCTACATATATGCATAAGAGTGCATCTGCATATACATAAGTGTATAAGTGTATATCTGTGTATACAAAACTGGTATTGCCTGATTGCTGCTGTACTACTAGTGACAACCATCTGTGAGTACCTGCATATATACGTGTTACCAAGTTCAACTAAACAGCAACCTGTTTAAGTACAAAACGTTTGTGGTTTCACATCCACCTAACAATGTTAACATCATTAATAACATCCAAAGGGATAACTAATAGGTTGCACTGCGATTACATCTCAAACTTTCTTTTTTACTTGTCTGGAATGCAAGATTGTTAAACAAAAAACAATACAAAAAATAAACTAAAATCTCACAAATCCTGAACCGTATAGTCTAAATTTCAATTTATTTGTAACATTATGTTACCATAAGTTTATTTTCGCTGCTCTTGTGTTATTTTTACTTTTTTACATCTACACTTACTTTTTACTCCATTTCATTGATTTTGCGATCAGAGCTCAGTAAAAGTTTAATCTTTAAAACACCTGAGCGTGGAAACCTCAATGACATCCTTACCATTTATTTTACCTCTGTGAATTCAGCCCTTAATGAATAACATTGACTAAGTTGTTATTCAGATGAAAGGCAACTTTATATTTACACGGCCTTCACAGTAATTCAGGATAACACTTTAAAGCTGTGAATGAAAGATGAGAGCTGGAGCCTTTAGCAGATTTCAAGCTGTTTTTAAACATTTTAGGTGAGTATTTGATGTTAATTAACCATGGTGCATTCTAAAGTTACACAAAGGCATCTGGCGGAGACGTGAACTGTCCACCCTCAGTTGGAACTATACCCATAAGAATTGACCTCGGGAATCTACATTCACTTTGTCTCTTACTAGTAACAGCGTAATACATATTGTATTATTAATGAGAATAGACACATTTTCTGGAACTTATCTAGAAACTTATATATTTGTTTCACCATGGGCCATGATTCCAGAGTGAGAAACTCAGTTATTTACTATATCCAGATGGATTCGCTTCCCAGCTGCAGAGTTTCCGATTCTAATGAATGTAAATGTAAAACAGTAAGAAGGATCCTCGGCAGAAGATATTTCTTCTATGGAAAACAGTTGTTTTTTATCTGAAAGTCATTTCCCAATTAACCCAGAATTGCACATAAAGAGATACAAACTTTGCATAGGAACTGAATGTCATGTGAAACATAACATAGTTGAAAGCTAATTGTACTGAAAGAGAACTCATTCTGTGACAACAAATCTGCTGGGCAAACTCCTTGTTTCCTGAATGAAATAAGGGTACGTACAACAGTTATCGCTTCTTAAAGACTATCAAGGGTTCACCTATTTTCCATTACAATTTGTTTCATTGAGCTCCTTGTCAGTTATTTAAAACATATGACTCCTAGCTGCTTTCTCAATGTAATTGCTTCAATTATTATAATTAGAGATGGTCACTGACCCCTGTGTTTTGGTTTTGTATTCGGTTTTGGATCTGGATTACCTTTGTGTTTTGGTTTTGCAAAACCGCCCTTGCGTGTTTTGGTTTTGGTTTTGTTTGGTTTTGTTTTGCTATTTTTGAAAAAAATACCATTTTTTTTGGTCTAAAATAACCTAATTTAGTGCTCCACCAGTTTCTTAGATAAGTGAGGTAATTCTAAAGCTAATAAATTATGAAAAAAACAGTTTAATCCCTGGTAGGCCGTCCTTAATTCGAACACTTGTATGCAAATTATACAGACAAACCTGGTTGTCTACCTCCTCCATCTTTGATTATTGGCAATGTAGCCATCGTCTTTGGGTGTATATTACACCCTCCACTTGTAGTTGAATAAAAAAAGCAGCCTGCACAGACTGTGGAACTAGGAAGTAAAATTAAATGGACCACGGTAGTTTGGTGGCTATCTATGCCCCCCGCCCTCCACTTGTAGTTGAATATAAAAAAAGCAGCCTTCACAGACTGTGGAACTAGAAAGTAAAATGAAATGGGCCACGTTAGTTTGGTGGCTATCTATGCCCCCCGCCCTCCGCTTGTAGTTGAATATAAAAAAAGCAGCCATCACAGACTGTGGAACTAGAAATTCGAATATACAAAGAAATGGACAAAGGCAGTTTGGTATCTGTCTGCATCAGACCACCCCCCCCCCTCCATCCACTTAGTAGTAAAATAGAAAAAAAAGCAGCTTGCAAGGACTGTAGAACTAGAAATTCGAATGTAGAAAGAAATGGACAAAGGCAGTTTGGTATCTGTCTGCATCAGACCCCCTCTCCACTAGGAGGAGTAAAATAGAAAACTATTCAGCCACTATATAATCTAGAATATAAATAGAAATTGAGAAAGGCAATTTGGTATCTGTCTGCATCATAATCATCAACATCCTCATTAGCGCCCTCGTCACCTCCACAAATCTCCCCCTCATCCTCTTCTATTTCCAAAGCGTCATCCTCACTTGGTGTATCACCGGCTACACTCAGGCTGTTCAGGCACACATCAGCAGAACTGCTGAAAGGGCCCTTCTTTATGGGTACACTAACAGAATGCTCACGATTAGACATCCCACTGTTGGATGGACTCTCCACAGGGATTGGTGTCATTTCGGATTCAGAGCAAACATTATCCTCTAATGCCTTACTGTTATCTTGCAGCTCGGCTTTGACGCGTAACAGTAGTTGTGCACTACGTGTAGGCTCTCTTTGCCACTGCGTGTGTAGAATGGCATGTTGGCAATTTTTTTTTTATCAGCACTTAACTTTTGCTCAGTAACACTTCTTTTTCGCTTCAACACAGTAAATTTTTTGGGGGTTTTTGTTTTTTTTGGACTGATTTCGAAACACTGTGTAGTTTGACATCGCCTTGCCCAGATGACGTACTGGGAACACTAACATCAGGACTGGTGACAGAACCTGGTTGCTCATTCTGATCATATGTGGACTGCTTTGAATCCATTCTGAGCGCAAAGCACTTGTATTGGTAAAAATTATTTGGTAAGATACTGCTGTCAAATATGACTGTTGACAGCCAGAAATATTTATGCACAATTATGAGGGACAGCCCAAAAGCACTGGGGAGTGCTAAAAAATTAGTTGGTAGATACTGCTGACAGATAGTAATTTTGACAGCCAGAAATATTTATGCACAATTAGGGGGGACACCCCAAAAGCACTGGGGAGTGCTAAAAATTAGTTGGTAGATACTGCTGACAGATAGTAATTTTGACAGCCAGCAGCTCCATTTCGGCGAGTCTGAATTCTACAGCAGCCACGGCGCTGTCAAGCAGCATCCGCCGCAGTGCTGTATTATACTACAATACAGCACTGCCGCGGATGCTTCTTTGACAGTGCCGCGGCTGCTGTACAGTACCATTGGTTCGTGGAGGGGAGGGGTTTCTGGAGAACCAGAAACCCCCCCTGCGTGTGCCACTGGAATGAACGAAAGTATATTGGTTAATATTGTTTTATTGGCCGATTGCACTCAGTATGCCACGCTACACATGGCATACGGCGATCGCACGGTAAAATACGCACGCACACACTCGCATCACAACATTTAGTTATTTATGTAATTCATATTCATATTGGATCCATTACACAGTAATTCATGAGCAGACAGTATTTGGTTTATTATTAGTTTATATATTATGATTATATGTACACTTTAGTGTTATCTAAGGTTCAGGTTCATGTCTGATATCATACTAATCCCCTATTCATCAGCAGCTGTCCGGTTCCATCGCCGAAGAGATCGCATATTGCATACTCTAGTTATTGATGTTAGGGAATAAATAGCCAGATTGATATCAGAATGTGATATGCTAATGAACTCATTATAACTGGAGCACATCCCCTGGAGAGATGACCCCCACCTTTGGATTCCTTAGATTGAATCAGCCTATGATCTGTTTACCCTGGAACCACCCTTGTCTGGACCTATAGAAGCAAGCTACGTCATCTCTATTGTTCACTGTGTAACACTGACTGTATATATAATCATAGCTGCACCCCCACCAGGCTCAGTCTTCACTGATCACAGTATTCAAAGGGTGAATCACTGTCCACTGGTGCCCGTGGTTAGCGCAGCGCAAGCAGTATGTATTTATCTTTTGGTATTGGCTGTACTGTACTGTATCATAATATAATAATGTATTGAATTGTTGACTATTTACATCTGCTAAAATAAATCACTTTGTGCGTTAGGAACACAATACAATCGCCTATGCAATGCTTATTTGAAAACGATAGAATTACTTTAATAATTTGGGGGCTCGGAGGTGAGTTACGTTATCGGCAGGTATGCAACGCTTACGATATTCAGTTCCTCAACAAAGGGTGGGTTGACGGACACGTCTCATACGGGAAAAAACGCAATGTGTTTAAGACCTGTGGTTCACTTTGTGTTGCGAAACCGAATGTCCGTTGTTGCATAGACTGAAGGAACTGAATCTAGGGACAAGAAAGAAAAATGTTTCTTTTTTATTGTCGTTTTGCGTTTTAAAGGGTATTGCATTGCATAGAGTATGTGTATTTCCTGCATTGAGTATGTGTACTTCCGGTAATATTGCCACGTGGTTAAACAATCGTTTTGATAGTTATTATATGTGCATAGTATAATTACTTGTGAAAGCCTCTGAGACATTATTACTATTGTTGGTAACTTTTGATTTTCTGCGCAGAAAAGGTGTATAGTGTGTGACTTTGTAACGTAGATACACTGTTTATTATTCATTGTGCTCAGTTGCTGTCTGACGAGGCGGGTTGCCCAACTGAAGGACGGTATACAGGCAGGTATACCGAATGCGAAAACTGGGTTTTCGCAAAGCGCTACCAATAGATCGCAAGGTTTGCTAATAACTAGTATTGGTAGGCGGTGCGATCTAACCGCACGACAACCGTTAGTGCGAATTGGTGAAGCAGCTAGGAGGAATTATGTTGGAAAGGCTGGTTGATTGTATCGACTTTGTTCTCCCAGTTATAATAAACTCAGCAGAGTTGTTGGAGAGTCAGCGGTAATCGAGGAGCTGATAACCCTTTAGTCCGCATTGATATTTCTGTATTAGGGGTCCTTGTCTAAGATGAGAGGAAGCGAGTGGACGCGGCTTGTAGCAAATACATCCACGGGCCGGTAAAATATCCCTAGCGCTAGATTGCGGGTGGCAGAATGTTGAAAGTAGTGGCAGGATATTATATTCCTGGTACCCAATATTGTGGCAGGATATTGTAATATTCCTGGGACCCTATATTGTGGCAGGATATTAGTGATATTTCTGGAACCCTATTGTTCAACATGGGTGCTAAGCCTACGCTAGAGATGGCCATTGTACTGCCTAAAGAAGGCCTTAGGGATTCAGCAAGGTTTCGTATGTGTAATAAACATGGTGCATACGCAACGGCTTATTGCGACACAGGGGTTGAGATGCCCAAAGAGTGTGTTAGGCCTTTCCCAACAATAGGGAGTTTTAATGCAGAGGTAATAAATAACGTAAAAGATAAAGTGTGGTTGATTAAGTCAACGGAAGTGAAAAATAAACATGATTGTTTAAAGACGTGGCAAATGGAAGGTAACATGTGGCAGAGCAGCAAATGCACAGCGGAAGTAAGTGTGGCGAAAAGTGCGCGCACAGCGGAAATCAGCGTACCGGAAGTGTGCGTTGCAAAGCGTGTAGAACTGAGCGCAAGCACGCCCCTGACAAATTCGGTCGGGGCGGAAAGTACAGCCAATACCAAAAATGTGAAAACTGTAACTAGTAACTTGTATGTTGTTTTAAGTAATGTTAAGAGTATTGTTAAGAGTAATGTTAAGAGTAATGTTTCAGAAGAAAGAAATGTACCCACCGTCATTTCACCCATTGCTCATGCTGGTAATATGAAGGGGGCACCACACGGACAAGGAAAAGGAACAATCCCACCAGCAGGGGCAGCGGCTGAAATCGGTGAGAATAATATGGAAATTAATAGAAAGGGGGACATTCATTATGCTGCAACAGCCATTCCAGCAACTAGTTCAGAATGTAGTGATTTAGTAAAACATGATCCATGGACTAGGTCTGAAATATTTTCAATTATGTCTGATTTCCCTGATCCTAGAAATGATTTGGCCAAGAGTCAGAAATTTATTAGACATTTTGGTAATGCACATGAGCCTACTAATAAAGATTGGCGAGTGTTGTTAAGAGCTTGTCTTCCTCTCAATATTGACATACACAAGTTCATTAAGGATTGTATGTTGGAGGAGGATGAATCCTTAACCGAGGATGATAATCAGGACAATATTAGACAAATAATCACACAGTTGGCTATATACTTTCCCGTGATAGTGGACTGGAGTAAAATTTCTACTATCAAACAAAAGGACAATGAAAATGCAACAGACTATTTTTACAGGGCTCTAATAGCGATGGCCAAATATACTGGGGTATCAGACATAAAAGATAATGTACACTACAGAGAGGTTGCTGTTAAAGTTCTAATGGATGGCCTCAGGGAAAGCTTGAAAAGAATGGTGCAAACTTCATTACCACACTGGAGAGGAATTACTGTAAGTGTTCTCAGGGAGTCAGTTATTGGACATGACAAACATATATGTAAAGAGAAAGATACACTAAGTGATAGGCTAAGGATGGTAAGTAACCCAGCACCAGAGGGACTGCACACACGACCACAGTATAATAACACCTGGTTTAAGGAACAGAAACAACATGAGTTGAGGAAGTGTTTTCAATGCAATAAAATAGGACACCTAGCAAAAGATTGTGCAGACATGACAAGGACGTAATTTTTACTGCCTTAAGAAGGGACACATGAGTAGGAACTGTGTAGAGAGAAAAAGGGATACCTGGGTTGGAAACCACATAGACACCCACAAAGGAGGCGTACACAAGTTTCAGAGGTTCCCCAACAATTGATTGCACACCCCATAGCAACTAATACTTTGGGGGAGAACTATAGCCAACTCTTGAGTTAATCTGTGGTAAGTATTGGTGAGCAGGTTTAGAAAGAAAAAACTGATTTAAAAGGTAATCTTTATTGATTTTGTTTGTTTGATTTATGTTGTCAAATGCTTGTTTTCCTAATCGCTGGCCGGTGGTAAAGAATGGAAATGTTTGATTTGTTTGCTGTTTTAAGATAACTATCTTTTTCCCTCTCACAGATAAAGAGTACACAGAAGAAATATAGACGTAGTGTTTAAAGGGGTGAGGTAGAGAAATAGAAAGATTACTCTTGAAAGACTAATTAACAATGGATCATTGGAACACTCTTTGTTTCAGGCTGCAGTGACTCATGATAATTTGTTTGGCTGAGAATCATTATCCAAAAATTAAGTATGTACATACTTTTCTCCAAAAATATTGTTTTATGTATCTCAGATGAGTCATTAAGAGTTAACTTCTATATTTCTCTGCCATAAGTTAGAAAGTCCATTGAAAAGGTATGTAGTCAATGTGATACCGAGTTCTTAATGAAGAAATGACGGACGACACTGGATTGCACGGTTGACGTAGGACCCCCTAGTCAAGTATGGGGATGGGTCATAGTTTAGCAAATAGCTAAGGGAATTAGTAAAATGAATACAGCCATTTTCCCCATAGAGTCCAATCCAGCTGTCATTTGTGCTGTAAAATCTCCCTTTCTGCATGTATGTTTGTTTTCAAACTTTTGTATTCAAATCTTTGTATTCCTATTATTCATTGCTTTCTCATTTCTCATTTTTTTACATCTATGCTAGTCTCTCTCTCTCTCTCTGCTCTTAGAGATAAAAACAGACACAGTCTCATCAATGGGGCCAAGACATATTTTTTAAATTTTTTTACATAAGAAAAATTCAGGGATACACACACTAGATTGACATGAGTCACAGAAACAGTCAGGGGTTTTGTTTTCATGCGTATAGAAACTGCTGATTTTAAGCAGAAAGGTTCTGTTGTGGAAATACGATTCATGTTTTATAGGTTGCATATCTGTTTTGTGTTTTTTTTGTTTTTTTGTGGTTCGTGCCTCCTGTACAAAAATGTGCCTTTATATGGATGCACAAAGGGTGGGGAGGACAGGAGGACAGAAGATTGCTAGAGGTTAAGCATACAGATATGCATCTCTGTGTAGAACATTGGAGTAGGATTTGTGCCACAAGATATGACATAATGTGAAACCCTAGAAAATGTAGAATTTTCGTGTTTTATATTTTTTTCACTGTTAGGGGGGTATTCAATTGTTAGCGAGATGCGTTAAAATTTCGCGCTCGAAAAAAAACGCGCTCGTTTTTTCCTGTTCGAGCATGCGTTTAAAAAAACAAACACCTCAATTCAATTGTTTTTTTGCATTCACCCCCTCGCGCTCTATTATTGGTCCTAGCGAGTTTGAAATGAGGAGTGGTTAAGGCACTCATTTTACTATAAAAAAATAAAAGTAAATTAATGCAATCAAGAATGGCCCCAGCACTGCAAAGGAGATTGGGCCCCTACACTGCAATCAAGAAGGGCCCCAGCACTGCACAAGAGAATGGGCCCCTACACTGCAATGAAGAAGGGCCCCAGCACTGCAAGCAACAATGGCCCCCCCCTGTACAGCAGAATTAAAGATTTTACAAGGAGGTAAATTTATTTAAATTTACAAACATTTATTGAACACTGGCCAAGCATGGACATTTGTAAGGTACAAATATTTGTGGGACAGTGGGCAAGCCGGACCTTTCTTCAAAGGTAAAAATATTTGTTGGGACTTTGCGTAAATTAGTGTGTGTAAGTAAAGCATCATAAAACTGAGGATTTCGTCCATGGTGAGTATTTTTTTATTTATTTTTTTTAATTAAAATCTATGGTGTACATGAGGGTGTTTACTGTATTTCTTGGGGTTTTATTATTTTTAATAAAGATTTGTGGTTGGAATGAGGGTGTTGTGCTTTTATTTAACATTTTGCTTTGTAGAACTACAGATCACAGCCAGCCGTGGGTGTAAGAGCATGTTGGCAAATGTGGTTCTACTACAAGTGCAAACATGCCCTGGGTGCTATGGGTACGCTGGTGCTTGTAGTTAGACAAGTAGCAGCATGCCCACACTATTTAGGACAACATGGCTGGCTGGGACATGTAGTTCCACAAATCAATTTTTATTTTTTTATTTTTATCCAAAATCCCCATTTATTACCCTACTACCCATAGCCCAGGGGTAGTAGGAAGAGCCCTAGTGCTATCGGCACTGGCCTGGGTGTCCCTAGGGGGGTGGCCCGCTTACATTTTTCAGCGGACCACAATCCCTAGGGAATCCAGGCCAGCGCTGAACAGTCTGTGGGTGTTTAGTCATTATGGCCGTGGGACCCAAACTGCGTTTCCCCCCCCCCCCCCTGTTATAGTGCCTATCACCCCGGCTGGTTTGCCTAGTGCTGGTTCAATTAAATTAGGGGGAACCCTACGTCAAATTTTTCTCACATCAATAGCCTGCCAGCACTAGGGCGAAGACTAAATAGAGTGGGGAGCAAACGATTTTGCTTTTAAAAAAAAAACATGACACTTTTTGGCACAAACACCACCCCCCCCCCCCCCCCCCCTTAAAAACAAAAAAATAATATAAAAAAGTTTAAATACATGCACCACTATGGTTTTTTCTAAAGGGGGAAATTTCCAAAAATTATTAATTATTATACACTTTTTTAAGTACTTTTCTTTTTTTAGGTTACTTTTATGAACTTTTACACCTATTTTCTCAGTTTAATGTATATTTTTCTTAACTTAATAATAAAAAAATTTTTTTAAGCAGACCATGGAGGTGCGAGATAAAACAGCATATTTGCCTTTTTCACACTCGGCGTTAAAAAACAATTGAATAGCTTTTTCCGCTAAGGGTTCGCAGCCAGTCTATACTTTAACATTGACAAACGCTTGGAGCGCGATAACACCGTTTCAGTTTTCGCGCTCGAAAATAAGGAAAAATAGCAAAAAAAGACTTAACGCGCTCGAACTTCCAAACTCGCTAACAATTGAATACCCCCCTTAGACAGACATGTACTGGATATTGTTATATTTGAAGAAAGTGTTATAGAAATAGACCCCTGTGTCTTTCTCACTTAGTCAAGTAGCTGAATGTGAGGTACTGAGAATGACATGTGAGTTGGCAGAGGGAAAATCGATTGATATACATTGGTCTTCAGCATTTTTCTAGTCTAGGGGGCGATGTTGAGGTAACTGAAAAAAAATCTTTTTATAGCAATACCAACACATGAGTAGGACACTACATAGAGGACTTTATACAGTGACACAGTTACCAACTGAAGTAGCTGCTAGTAAAGTCCACACTTACACACACGACCATACATGGCTGTCACACCAGGGCGAACATAGCTGTCATATAGACAGCAGGGTTTTATGTGACAGCTAACAAATCTATGTTTTGTTTTGTTTTTCGTTGTATTGTTTTACTTTTAAAATGTGAACACACCCATGCACACATACACATATTGGTTAATATATAAAGATTTGTGTTACCTGAGGAATAAACTGTCTGGAAGGTGAAGAGATGTGGTGAGGAGTCTGGTGGACTCTGGAGAGATGGACAAGGTAGACCAGTAGCTTCCAGAGTGTATCTCCCAGACCCAGAGGAGGCAGCAAATGGTCTGGCTCAGCTGGGTACAGAAGGTATGTGCAAGCTGGTAAGAGTATATTGGGGTGCACCAGACATTTCTTCTCAAGCTAGTAGGACGGCAACGTCCTATCTTGATTAAGAGAATGTCAGGAAAATTATACCAATAGAGCCATCCCATATCCCTCCTGCAGATGGGTTTTCCTCCAGGTAAAACAAATCCACGTCATCCAATTACCACCATGCAGGATCCTCAAGTATACACTGGTGTACCAATGAAATATGTCTGGGTAAAGGTGTATTGAAATGTGTCTAATGTATTACTGTGTCATACTCAAAGCTTTTGTTATTCAATGTGATAGTCCTAGAGTTAGAATAGATGATAGGGGTATCCATGTTATTGATAACAGATGTATAATGTATGAGTAGTGGTAACAAATCACATACTTTCAATTAGCCATAAACCAGTGTGAACATAAAGTAAAGGTACTCGGTAGAACGAATTGAATAGAATAAGAGTTGGAACTTGATTGAAGTGACTGACAGCTTCAGGCCACTAGTCCTTCCCCGCTACCAAAAGGTCACTCCTGGGCAGCCTCTTAACCTGTCAGTTTTTGAAATGTTCTTGACCCCTCGTGAGATGAGATTGTAACTGGGAGGCTAGGTTAGACCTTGAGAGAAGGTAAATAGTGAGACAGCAACCGAGAACAGCCAAAACGCTGTTTCCTGAAAGGTCACACTAACTGTCAGGATGTTGGATCGAGAGAGTAAGTTGTGGAGCAGTAATTTCTTAGGCTCAGGTTATTTGACAGACAGGTACCAGGTGTAGGCTACCAGCATCACGGCTTCAAGGGTAGCAGAGACACACTGGTGCCCATTCCACCCACTGCAGAGGGGCCAACACTCAGAGAAGGGTCCAAGGGCACTCATGAGTCTGTTCTGGAAGGCCTCGAATGCAGTTAGGATTCCTTAGATTAAATCAGCCTATGACCTGTTTACCCTGGAACCACCCTTGTCTAGACCTATAGAAGCAAGCTACGTCATCTCTATTGTTCACTGTATAACACTGACTGTATATATAATCATAGCTGCACCCCCACCAGGCTCAGTCTTCACTGATCACAGTATTCAAAGGGTGAATCACTGTCCACTGGTGCCCATGGTTAGCGCAGCGTAGCGCAAGCGGTATGTATTTATCTTTTGGTATTGGCTGTACTGTACGGTATCATAATATAATAATGTATTAAATTGTTGACTATTTACATCTGATAAAATAAATCACTTTGTGCGTTAGGAACACAATACAATTGCCTATGCAATGCTTATTTGAAAACTATAGAATTACTTTAATAGGGGGACACCCCAAAAGCACTGGGGAGTGCCAAATATTGAAAAGAAAAAAACCCTCTATCCTCCTCTCTTCTCTACCGATTTTTGTTGCAACAATTGGAAAAAGAATATTGGATTCTCTGTCCCTGCTCTAATCAGCCTGTGACTACACCCTGCTCTCTCCCTCTATCAAATGGCGATGGATTGCTGTGGAGACAGGTATTTATAATCTTGAAGTATCGCGAGAACCGAGCCCCGAGATCCGACGACGTCACGATGACGTTCAGCCTCGATTTGGATTCGGAGCGGGCGAGAGAGCTACTCAGCTCGGTACTCGGATACCCAAAGTTCGGGTGGGTTCGGAACTTCGGGAACCGGACCCGCCCATCTCTAATTATAATATAAGCCAAGGATGAAATATGGTGACTCCTATTTACCACTGAAGTGTTGGTGCTTTATAAAATTGGTAGTAATAATAATAATAATAATAATAATAATAATAATAATAAAACAGATTGTTTGTAGAAGTATATTGTCACTTTAACTGTTTAGCTATATGTTTATCTGTGTAATGCAGTGCAAAATATTTTATGATTATAACAAGGTGCTGGAAAATGGTGCAAACAGATATAAACACATGGAAAGTATAAAATATCACGGCATGGCCAGCGAGGGGTTTTTATAGTGAAGCATTCCAATCAGATCACAGAGGGAAGCACACCTGCCCCGCAGAACTCATTGACAGTAAACAGTTCTTCGGAGAGAGACACGTGTAGCTGAAGTGTACGGCAGATCTGAGTGTTCACAAGATGCAGGGCAGATTTCACCTGGGAATAAGGTGGTAATAATTTGGATGGGAGTGAAGGGAGAACCATGACCAAGCTGAAAGAGTAAAAAATAGAGCAAGCTACAGCTCCGCAAGGCAGCAGGTAATTGTCAGGGGAAGAGGCTTTCATTGGAAGTGTGGTTTGAGGGTAGTAAGGGGCTTATAATGTAGTGCGAGTGGAGGCGTGAGATGTTAGTTTAATGATAGAGTGATGGTGGGGGCTAATTGTTTAAAGGTGGGGGGAGCTATTTATTTGATGGTGGGGAATATTTAATTTAACACTGGGGTTATTGTGGGGCCTATTAATATAAAGTCGGGTGATGAGGCTATTAATTTAATCCTGGGGTGTTCTGGTTATGAGGTTTGAGTGGAGCATAATTTATTAAATATGAATACTAGTTATTTAAATACTGGGCAGCTTTGGAGGAAATAGGGTTATTTATTAAATGTGAATACTAATTATTTAATGTTGGGGTTGGTTGGGGGGGATAAAGGTCTATTTATTATATGTGAATGCTATTAATGTTATGTCGGGCTGGTTGCAGGAAGGGAGGACTAAGTATTTAACATGGGTGTTTTTTATTTAATGCCGGAGCTGGTAAGGGGTAGGGAGGCTTAGAGGGTTTCCTTATTGCTCGGCTTTCCTTATTTCATGAACCTATAGTTTTTCCAAACAGAGCCCCAACAATCTAGGAACCAGACAAACAGCAACTGAGCTTAAGAAACGAACAACAGGTGCAGGTAGTGAAATCGGGAAGAAGAAGGTAGGAGCAGGGCCGGACTGGGCATCTGGCTCTTCTGGCAAATGCCAGAAGGGCCGATGGCCAGATGGGCCGGTTGCTAGCTGGCCGGCCCCATCGCTCAGCGCACAGACTGTCATGCCGGAATTCCTGCATGACAGTCTGTGCGCTGAGAAATGGGGCCGGCTGTACACTTACTTCCTGGTGGCCGCGCATCCTCTTCTCCCCTCCTCTTCTATGAATGGATCTGGCGATGTCACATGGGACGCGCACCACGTGATAGGTGCCGTCCCATGTGATAGGAGAGACTGCACAGCGCACCGCGGAGCGCACAAGGTAAGGAGGGAGGGGGGGTAGTTTATGTGCCAGGGTATGTAAAGTATGTGGGTGCCAGGGTATGTAAATTATGTGGGTGCCAGGGTATGTAAAGTATGTGGGTGCCAGGGTATGTAAAGTATGTGTGTGTGACAGGGTATGATTACAGTGAGTACGTGTGTGATAGTGTAACTATAGTATGTTTTGTGTGTGACAGGGTAAAACTATTGTATGTGTGTGGGGGCCGGCGTATGACCATAATATGTGTGTGTGTGGGGGCCGGTGTATGACAATGTGTGTGTGGGGGGGTCGGTATATGACCATAATGTGTGTGTGTGTGGGCCGGTGTATGACCATAATGTGTGGATGGGGGGGTCTTAATATAATGTGGGAGGTAGGCTGGTTAATCTAATGGTGAATTGCAGGTAGGGGCTAATTATTGGGTGCTATTCAATTTGTGGGGGGATGGAGGGGCAATTTAATAGTGGGGCCTATTAATTTAAGATGGGGTGATTGAATTTTTAATTTAATGCTGGGGTGGTTTGGGAGCTATTAATTGAATGTGGGGCTGTGTGTGGAAAATGAGGTCTATTTATTAAATGTGATTATGAGTGATTTAATGCCTGGGGTGGTTGTACGAAATGGATATATTTATTAAACTTAAATGCTATTTAATTTCTTGCTGAGGTTGTTTGGAGAGAGGAAAATATTTTTATTTATTAAATGGGAATGCTATTTAATGTCAGGGCTAGTTGGAGGGAAATAGATTTATTTATCAAATGTGAATACTAGTATTTTAATGAGTGGCTGCAGTGAGGCCTAATTTTAAAACGCGGATGCTATATTGATTTAACACCAGGGCTAAATTTCATGTACTCATGTACTTTTTCTCCTAATAGGGCATCCAACATTCCAGGATCCAGACAAGCAGCAACTGATCTAAAGACACCAGCAGCCACAAGTGGTGACCATGACAAGACAGGTAGGAGAGACCAGGACAGTCTGCCAACTGTTTTGAATTTGGTGGGTGACTGACCCACTTAGTCAGGATTTGGTCTGATTACAAGAACAGTTGGGAGATATGTCCTGCTTCACACTGTACTGCTTGTTAAGGCAGAACTGCGTGCACCTAACAGTAGTGCACACTGTATTGCCTGTGTATTTGTCAAAAATTTGTTTAATAGCCAAATTACATTATAGGAGCCCCTATGACTTAAGTGCCGGGCCCCCGAGCCTTAATCCAGTTCTGGTCAGCAGGAGGAATTTGTGCTCCCAGTTCCGCCCAGGACACAGCCTGCAGAGCAAGCCGAGGAGCTCTAAGTCTCATGAGATTTATTAATCTCGTGAAACTAAGAGCTTCCCTGCTCACTCTACAGGAATGTCAGCAGTATCAGAAGCATAGATAAGTACAGTGGGCTGGGGGTGTCATAATGTATCTGGGGGGGTGGCGTAATGTGGATGGGGAGGGTCTGATAAATGTAATGTTTTATTATAATGTATGTATCAACGCATCATTTTGACCACGCCCCCAACATAATGTAGCTACGCCCTTGGCGGCACCGCCACTGCACTGTCGCACACATTTTTTTCAACAGAGGTGGGCCTGTGTGCTTTAAATGCCAGGGCTGATTTTTAGTCCCAGTCTGGCCCTGGGCAGGAGAGAGTAGGACAGTCTGCCAACTGTCCTGGTTCTGGTGGGGCAGGCCCCATTTTAGACGACAGACCAGTTCAGTCAGAACCTTTTCCCCACTGTAAGGACAGTTGGGAGGTATATCCCACTTCACACTGCTCTGCTCGTAAAGGAGGGCTGCGTGCACTTAACAGTAGTGCAGGCAGCATTGAGGAGGATGGGAGGGGGCTGAGCAGCAGCCTAGCACTGTTTAAAACGATAGCCACACTACTTGAATGCTGGTCATGCTCACCCTGGTGGCATGGAAATCCCCCTCTAGGAATCCTGCATTTGCCTGATGGCCAAGAGGCAGGCAGAGAATCCTGGCCGACCTCTCTGATTGTGTTTTAAACACAATCGAAGCAGCCAGACACCATCCAGTGCAGCCTGGCAGCCCAACCTGCTTGGTGTGAAGAAGGGCACGAGACCCACCAATTGCAGTCACAAAGTGGGCAAGGCTCTAATAAATAGTCTAGATCCACCACTGCCATGAAAAAAAGGGGTCATCTCAGTTTGCTGCCTCAGTTTTTAGTAGCAGGGATACAGAGATGAATATCATATCAATATGAGAATAAGTACATGGAGCAGAAACTGTGTACAGTCTCTTCTTGATGCGTTTTTGGGATAAAAGAAGTAATAAAAGATGCCAAATGATTCCTTAGAAAATGCAGGGGTATCCTGAGAGGGTGTGGATTGAGATCTGTCCTGTGGTGGATCTAGGGTTAGACTAAAATCACCACCCAAAATCAGATGATCTTTCATAGCTTGCCCAATGTGATTAATACTAGTATCTGTCTATGCTCCAAGCCAAAATCAATCTCCTTTCTCCATAAAATTGTTTATTGTTTCAGAACAAACAGTACCCACAATAAAGAGTGAGGGATTACAAGACTACCATTGAAGGCAGACTACAACATTGTACAAGGCTAACATCATACAACTTGTTCTAAGAGTGAGACACAATCTGCAAACACTTCATCGCAGCAGAGTACTGTTGGGGTCATATTTTAAGTGGATTCAGCCAAACTCTGATTTTCATTTCCTTTCAGCCTGAAAGATCAGGATGTACACAATTACACATCTGATTCGTGTGCATGAGCACGATGCCCTTAAGATGTGAAGTACAAATGCTCAGGTTAACAAATGCCAAAAATAGTTACTAAAATTGGATACGCAAATGACCCACTCGTATTGTTATGAGATTAATATTTTGCAAAAGTGCAATTAATAAGAAATTGTAATTTTCAAAAAAGTATTCACAAGAAAGCAAAACAAATCTAGAAAAGTTTTCATTTCCACAAATCATTTTGTATTAGCTGGTAGTTCTGGGACTAATGATTGGTGTAGTTTGGATTTGGCAGTGGGTAGGATTAAAATATATTTTTAGTATTTAAATTAAGATCATTCTGAAGAGATAAAGCGGTGGAGATGGTACACACCGAGGGGGTTACTTACCTAGGGGGTTACTTGCTGCACAGATGTACACACATCTGTTTCTCCACAGAAGGACTTGAAGTTTGCACTAGCTCAGATTTGATGTTCCTCAGATCTAGTTCTATACTTTTAATGTGACCTATTTAGGGACTGAACTTATCGTCTTCCCCCCCTTTCAGGACTCTCCCACCTCCCCCCTCTCTATTTCTGTTAATAACACTACCCTCGTTTCTGTCCCTCAAGTCCGATGCCTTGGGGTCATTGATTCCTCCCTCTCCTTCAAGCCTCACATTCTGTCCCACTCAAAATCCTGCTACTTCCACCTTCGGAATATATCCAAGATACGTCCCTTTCTCGCCACGGAAGCTACGAAAACCCTTGTTCACTTGCTTGTAATCTCTCGCCTTGACTACTGTAACCTCCTTCTCTGTGGCCTACCTGATTCTCACCTTGACCCTCTTAAGTCTATCCTCAATGCTGCTGCCCGCCTCATTTTTCTGTCCCGCCGCTCTGTATCTGCAGTCTCCCTCCAACAGTCACTACATTGACTCCCCATACCCTACAGAATTAAATGTAAATTCCTCACCCTCACCTTTAAAGCTCTTAGTCAATCTTCCCCTCCCTACATCTCCAATCTCATCTCTACCTACACTCCCACCCCCTCCGCTCTGCCTGTGACCGCCGCCTCACTACTTCACTGATCACCTCTTCTCACTCTCGTCTTCAGGACTTTGCCGGGCTGCTCCCTTGCTGTGGAACGATCTTCCACTTTCCATCAGGTTAGCATCTACTCCCAAAGGCTTCAAGCATGCCCTTAAGACTCACTTCTTTATTCAAGTCTATCAGTCCTCCTCCTAACTTCCTTGTCCTGGCTCTCTCCCCCAGTTAGTACCACCTTATTTGTGTCTCCCCCTTTCCTTTAGGTTGTTAGCTCTCAGGAGCAGGGCCCTCTTTCCTTGTGTGCTCCTTCTACTATTCCATCACCCTCTGTCCCTCCATGCTTGCTTCCCTAGCCCTATTTTCTTAAGCTTCAGCCTTCTTCTCGCTGATTTCTACCATCACTTTCACTCATTATCCCAGTAATAATTTGATTTGCACTACCATGTTACCTGTGTATGTGTGTATATTACTGTTCTTGTTTTGTTCTTTCTGTATCATATTGTGTCATGGCTCACTGTTTTCTGTATGTCATGTACGGCGCTGCGGACCCTTTGTGGCGCCTTATAAATTAAAGATAATAATAGGGACTCTCTGCTGCACTTCAGTGTAGAAGCTCCTTTTAAAGCACTTGTAACAACGTAAATAAAATAAATTTACACTAAATACAAATGCCACATATAGTAAAGACAGTACAAATGTACCATCACATTCCTGATTCATTTAAGAGGCTAAACCCAGCACGTGGAAAAATTTGTTTCTAAAGTAGTAGCATGTTGGACTTTGCAATTTTGCACAGTGCACTTCTAGTTTGTATTTGACATTTTGGTGGTGTGTATCAAGTATGCTTGATATACAGGACCCTGAAGGTGAACTAAGACAGGTACTTAATTTAATTGAAAAATACCCTATTTATTTTTAACATTTAAGGTTGATGGTAGTCATACTTTTCCTAGCTTTATAACGATGGCCTTGCTCCGTGGTGGGGGCTCTTATAAGGTGGGCATTTATCTATGTAACCTAGATTGTAATCTGTTATGAGCAGGGTGTCAAGGTCAAACTCAAGTCTTTCATGGTCATGTTTGGCTTTGTCAGTAAGTGAGCGGAGTGAGAGCACTGACTAACACTGTGAATGTAGGTGTAATGATCTGCATCCAAGACACAAGCTAGCCTGATATCTAATGGGGAGACTCCGGCTTTCAGTGCAAAATAAACTTTGATCTCGTCACCTGAATATTACTGGGTATATTACTCTTGCAAGCCATGTTGCTGGGCATATTTCTACAGCTGGTATATTACTATAACGTGGACATAGTGGCACAATAGTTCAGGGCCATCTTAACAACATTATGGGCCCCAGGGCAAAGCAGTGCACCGGGGCCCCTACACACACACACACACACATATATATACATATATATATATATATATATATATATATATATATATATATATATATATATACACGAGAGAGAGAGAGAGAGAGAGAGAGAGAGAGAGAGAGAGAGAGAGAGAGAGAGAGATGTATAGAGATACAGATATAGATATATAGATATAGAGATAGATAGATGTATTTGCTCAGTGACCCTTGAAGGTTTTTTTTGCAGGTTTTTTCTTTTGCAGGATTATTTATTCTAATTAAGAGCCCTGCCTATGGGGCCCGCTTGCCCGTGGGGCCCCCGGGCACCTGCCCATCGTGCCCAATGGAAAAGATGGCCCTGCAATGGTTAGCATTGCTACCTCACAGCTCTATATCCTTGAATTCTATTACAGCCATTGTGGAGTATTATTTCCCTGTGTTTGGGTTTCTTCTGGGTGTGACGGTAACTTCCACAGTCTAGATATACTGTTAGGTTAATAGACAAATTTGACACATGTGGTGGGCAACATAAATTGTAAACTCCACTGTAGGAGGGACTGTGACACCTTTGTAAAATTCTCTGACGATACTGCGCTGCAGTATACATTGGAGCTACTTAAATAAAAGGATTATGTCTGGCAATGACCGGTCACTTATGTGGTAATAAAAGTTGTGAAAGATTGACACCAGTCAATTCTACTTTTCAGGCCCAAGCCCTTGCAGTATATAATCTAGCACTATAGGCATATCCAAATTGAATTATGCAGAACAAGGGTTGAACTCGAAAGAAATATGTATATTTTCAGCCTAAACAACCATGTAACCATGCGAGACACAGAACCAGTGTTTACATATTACTCAGATATTGGACTTGATTCACAGAGCGTTCAGTCTGGTAATGAAACTGCTAAAAATGAAAAATGTCTCTCCAGACAGAAATTGATTCACCTAATTAACATGATACACATGTACAGACCATAGTTAACAGGTTTAATAGGTGGTAATGGAAATTGTGTGACGAGAAAGGAATTTAATTTAAACAACACAACGTTTCCATCTGGCGGGAGAAGTGGCTGTATTATGAATGGCCAGCGGCCATCTTGGAGTGTCAGGAAATTGAGCTCTTTTATTACCATTGTAAGTAGCAGATGACAGACAAATGAGTCAATAGGAAGTGATTAGGCATGGTATAACCACTGTAAACATGTGTATGGTAACAGCAGCCGGCTGAAGAATAATAATAACTTTGCAACAAGTAAGAATAGGAGAAATAAGAAAATGTTCATTGGAATTGCAACTTACAGTAATATACAGTGGCTATAAAAATGATTTACTCCCTCTGGCATTTTTCACATTATATATACTTACATCATAGGGTAAGAATTAAAATGGATTTAATAGAAATTCTTACCCATACTTACCTAGTTCTTTCCGGGAGAGGGGCGTGACCAATCGAGTCATTTTGGCCCCGCCCCCTGCGACGAAAATGCTGTTTTGTTGCGGGGGTGGGGCCAAAATGACGTGATTCACCGCAAATCGCATCATTTTGGGAAGAAAGTAGCGGGATGCGGGAGACTTGCCAGCTCTCCCGGGAGTCCGTGAGACCAACCCGAATTTCGGGAGTCTCCCGGACATTCCGGGAGAGTTGGCAAGTATGTTCTTACCACTGATCAACACAATATATATTTTTCATAATTAGAAATAAAAAGAGAAATACACAAATATTTATTACCCTTATTTTAATACTATGTAGATGGCCCTTTAGCTGAGAGCATTTGGGCGAGTCTCTATCAGCTTTGCACCTCTGTACAATGCAATGCTGCCCATTGCAACATTGCAGGTTTGAGGGGGAGAGTGAATAGGAATTTTCAATATCTCCACAGATTCTTTATGGGATCATGATTGGGCCACTTCAGAACATAGCTTTTGGTTTTTTAGTTAACACAATGCAATGATGGTTTTGTTGTATGCTTTGGGTCATTATCCTGGTGGAATATAAATAATTTCCCAAGCTGTAGTCCTCTTGCGGACTAGCAGCAGATTTCCCTTCAAATTTTTTCTGTATCTTGATCCATCCATTTTGCCCTGAATTAGATACACATCTCTATAACATTATGTTCTCACTACCAGGCCTCACAGTAGGTGTAGTGTTCTTGGTCACATGTATAATGCTAACCTTGCTCCAAAGTGCATATAAAGTTTAACCAAGAAGACCAACCTTGGTCTCATCAAACATAGAATCTTTTTCCATTTGTCCCGCTGTGGGTTTTCCTGCTACAGTGCCACCAGCCCTGGCTGGCAAAGCCTAGTGCTGGTGGTACTAGGAAATTCGGGGGAATACTCAACTTTTGTACCCCCAATTTTGCTAGTACCAGCTTAGGCTGGCAGCATGAGGTCTGGTTAAGGTTTTTATTTTATTTGGGGGGGGGGGGGGGCACACTGTTTTTTTAAATTTATATTTAAATATTTGCCCCCAGCTGTGCAGTGAATAAATTAACTCTTGCACAACTACAGCTACTGCAATGTAGAAGGAAAAGGGGAACGGGAGAGAGAATCTCCGCACAGATTATCTGTCACAATTGTAGGGAATGGCAAAATATAATGAATAGACTGCTGAACAATAATTTGCACTCTAATCACTTGAAAATTAGATTGTGTAATGCTCACTCATGATTATTCATCTGATTCTCATGTACGGGGGACGCCTCTATTCTCAACAATCAACAATATGTATTTATAAAAGTTAATCTTTATTGGTAATGGTTACAATGATTATACACATATATATTCTAATCGGGGAAGCATCGTTAAAATCAGATAGAAGTAGTGTGAATAAACAAATTAGATAGAAAAGGTGAAGGTATTAAAACAAAAAAAAAGTGATTCCTGTAATATTAATGATTTTGCACTAGAAGAAGTATCATCCATTAAATACTTATACCATCCAGCTCATAACTCACTTGTCATATGTCAACATCTACAATGTTTCACTCCTTAGCTCTCAGCTGAAAGAAGGACACCCCATAGCAGTAATCAGCTCAAGCATGGGACTTCAAATATCTTGAATGATTCAATTGTCCGCAATATGTTGCCTGTATGTCATCCATTGATTTTTTTTTTTGTAGGTTTTAATCTAAAGATCACCATTATTACATAGAAATGCCAAAGGGGAGAGAAAAACGCTTTACAAAAATGTTATATAAATACTACCAAGATTCTGTAGAGTATTTTGTTGGATGTCTTTAAAAATTGTTCAGTGTTATCAGACCCTTAACCTAGACTTTAAAGGGGTATATTTACTAAACTGCGGGTTTGAAAAAGTGGAGATGTTGCCTATAGCAACCAATCAGATTCTAGCTGTCATTTTGTAGAATGCACTAAATCAATGAAAGCTAGAATCTGATTGGTTGCTATAGGCAACATCTCCACTTTTCCAAACCCGCAGTTTAGTAAATCTAGCCCTAAATCTCTAAAGCCACAACTTTTGAAAATATTTCAATAATAGGACTACACCTAGGTAATTTAGCAAACAATGGCCGCTAACACCACCAGATGTTTAGCAGATGTACGTCAATACTGTACATGCTAACTGCACAATTTAGAGGAAATCATGTCAAAGAAATGCAATATTTTGTAATTGTGTGGTTAAACAGTAATACAGATAGTGTCATATATAGACCTAACCTGTATTCTAGCAGACAGTAATACTACTGTTCCACATGAAAGTCCGTACTTCAATGGATATGACGTTAGTTGAAGACGGCAGGCAGCTGTTGTTAATATAATACATTCGGGAGAATGATTTGCCCATAGTGTGTCTCAGATTTAAACCAGTTTCATGTAATATGACTATTGATGACAGCAGGATTATAGGCTATATAATGGCTGGAGGAATAAAAATACAGACAAATTATGTAATGCTGTGTTAGATGTCAGAGACTGACATAAAGGAACGTTAGACTGAAAACAGAAATCACTTGTTTTCAGGTATAACATGAAACAATAATGTATGTTATTTGTCAGGGGCAGCAGAGTGCATTGCTGGGTACCATAGGAAAATCTGGGTAGGTAGGTGCAAACCCCCCCCCCCCCCTGCTACCGGGTCCCTTAGTAACTGCACCAGCTATAACTTTTCCTGTAATTTATTATGTGATAACCAAAAAAGTATATTACCTTTAAAGTGAACCTACTGCCAAAACACAACAGAGGTATTCACTTTGTGGGATGAAATAATATTTAAGAGAGTACAGCCTATCAATCCATTGTTTCTTATAAGGGTTTATAAGATATGTTTTAGTATAGAATTATACAGTAATTTGACCTTGTTTCTCAAGAGCTGATGCATTATATTGGCATATTCTGCCAATATAATATATGACAAGTAGACAATACACAGGTCCTTTGCTCTCCCTATGACCCTATATATGTTTTGCTTTTCTATTGCTACTATTTGCTGTGTATGATCATTTTGTCATGCACTGCCCATCTAGAGAAGTACTATGCATGTCTATTTCTATACAAAGCTATATAAACCCTGCATTGTGGGTTCTGAAGTAGAGCTATCTTCAGCAGCATAGGCAAAATGCTCTATGATGAATGCATCTGTACTTTGCTTTTAATAAAGGAATCTCTAATCATTCGATATTCTTAATTGCTTTAAATATGATCAAAATACAAAAAGTCAGATTTACTAAGTTGCTGTTTGACAAGCCGCCAGGAAAATTAGCAGAAAAACACCCCAAACAAAAGGAGGTGCTTGTGATACATGAGAATCCTAAAACTTCATTTTGTTTGAGCTATCTGGCACCATTGACTTATGTATTATGGGGACAGTCATTATTTATTGATTAAGGGGTAAAAATGTATAATTTATCTTATGGCGCAAATTGTATTTTCCACTATATTAAGGGGCAATATTATTGTATTATTAATTGTTTGGGCAAAATAACTTTTTTAACAAAATAATTTTGCCCCCTTATTATAATGAAAGAAATTGCCTCTATAAGTCAGTTATAAATACATTTTGCCCCTTAATAAATAAATAATGACTGACCCCATAATTCATGTCATTTGTGCCTCCCCTTATGTTCTGAATGGTAATATAGCTTTCATTGGATTACTTGAATCATGATGAATAGGAACAAACATGGGAAAAGGTGGATGGGGTGTAATTATGGTCAACTAATTAATAATGCATTAGCTATTATAACAAGAGAAAGAATAAAGGTTAAAATCAGTTTATGTTATAGACTTATTTTTCACTTAATTAATTACGGTTTCATTTTCCTTAGTCCATGTGACTCTGAACATGTAATCTAATCACTTACAATCACTTCTTTTATTAAAGGTGATTCTTTCTGAAAATCTATCATAAAGGTTCTCAGTCAACACTGGCTGCTGCTAAACTAACTTTCTGGCAGAATTTTAGTAATTGACTATTGGAAAGAATTTAATAAATGACTGGTTGTTGTTCTTTTATGTCTTTGTTACCAGTGTTCCCTATTTTGCTTAATCCTTATTTCAAATGCCTGTTGTTAACCTTCAGCGATGTGGACTCGTACATCAGACACTCAGTTCTACGGTGCAGCATATAAAACACACACTCTAGGAGCACCGTGTTTCTCCTGTATGGGAAACGCTGATGATACCAGGGATGATATAAGGATGGAGCTAGTGGTCTCTATGAGATCGCTTTCCTGGGTCTACCTAACAATCATACACATGTTCAGCTCACAGAACAACCATAACATTGTCTCTAGCAGAGACCGTGGCAACAAGTAGGATACTCACCATGACATAGATTTGACATTATTGGCAGCAAAAGGGTTAAAGTAGATGACCAATTTTTTTAAAAAAATGTTTATTCATATAGGAACCTTCCATGCTTCAACTCCCAGAACTATCAGGTCCCAATTCTGGACCCCCTCCCACCCTTCACTGCAGACTGACAAAATGCACCCCTGCCCCCAAGCAGCCTTGCAGATACAGCAGTGTAGGCATGGACAGTGATCAGCAATGTCTCCTTGGTTATACCTTTGTCAATGATGGAAATGTGGGGTCCAGGGCAGTGGTGGAACCACCATTGGTGCAGCAGGTGTGGTGCACCAGGGCCCATGGAGATAATGGGGCCCGCTGCATGGCAGAAGCAGAGGGTCGGGGCCCTAGTTCCCTCCTGCCCGCCTCTCTGCACCAGGGCCCATAGAGATAATGGGGCCCGCTGCATGGCAGATGGAGAGGGTCGGGGCCCTAGTTCCCTCCTGCCCGCCTCTCTGCACCAGGGCCCATCTAGATAATGGGGCCCGCTGCATGGCAGAAGCAGAGGGTCGGGCCCTAGTTCCCTCCTGCCCGCCTCTCTGCACCAGGCCCCATAGAGATAATGGGGCCCGCTGCATGGCAGAAGCAGAGGGTCGGGGCCCTAGTTCCCTCCTGCCCGCCTCTCTGCACCAGGGCCCATCTAGATAATGGGGCCCGCTGCATGGCAGAAGCAGAGGGTCGGGACTCTAGTTCCCTTCTGCCCGCCTCTCTGTACCAGGGCCCATAGAGATAATGGGGCACGCTGCATGGCAGAAGCAGAGGGTCGGGACTCTAGTTCCCTCCTGCCCGCCTCTCTGTACCAGGGCCCATAGAGATAATGGGGCACGCTGCATGGCAGATGCAGAGGGTCAGGGCCCTGGTTCCCTCCTGCCCGCCTCTCTGTACCAGGGCCCATCTAGATAATGGGGCCCGCTGCATGGCAGAAGCAGAGGGTCAGGACTCTAGTTCCCTCCTGCCCGCCTCTCTGTACCAGGGCCCATAGAGATAATGGGGCCCACTGCATGGCAGATGCAGAGGGTCAGGGCCCTGGTTCCCTCTTGCCCACCTCCCTGCACCAGGGCCCACAGCTTGCTAGTTCTGCCTCTGATCCAAGGCATGGACCAAGGTGTTCCCCTGTAAAATAATAATTTTGGAAGGATATCATCATGAGCTGTATGAAAGAAATGTTTGTAAATATATTTTCTAACATCTCCTTTCCTGTACTGGGCTTCATTCATTCAACATTTTACCAATTGTCTACACACGGCAGCGAATTATTGGGTGGAACCAATAACCAAGAGAACATGAGGGTTTATTATTCTCACCAACTACTTCATGTGATTGTAGTTAAAGATTTATACCGAGGTAGGCAATCAAGAAAAAAGAGAATTGATATCATTTACAGTATACATCAAAAGAAAGGTAAAAAAAACCCGGATTCATCACAAACCGACGATTTCAGCGTACAGAGGTAACATAAGACGGTGAGCTTAGAACACATTGGCATTTTGTATTGAAGAATCCACTCCTGCTATGGTAGCAAGTAAATATACATTTGGGAGACTATCAAATTGTGGGGTTGTCTACTGGGTGTCCTGCCCAAATCAGATGTTCACAAAGCTACGTTAGAACACAGACGAGACATTATAAATATAGAACTTCCCCTTTCCAACTGGCATTAAAAATGATGCTCCTACATTAATGATGATAGAAGCATGCAAACATGTATTGGTTTCAGTGAACCCCGACCTACTGTTACATCAGGGGTTGTGAGCGTAGGGCCCATCTTTAGGACGCTGCATGCTCCCTTTACTTGTGTACTCCTTTACCCCACCCCCACAATTACATTTATCATGCAGTGCTATTGTCACTGGATTTTTAGATCACCCTTTGGCAACCATCTTTAAGATTTGTGTAGCAAGACATGTTTAAGAAATACATGCAGTAAATGCAGCAGATTATGGTTTTAAGAGCATCACATGTGTTGTACAGTATATGTGAAACAAAAGCTTTTACATTCAGAAGCCTGTTGGATTTATTCGTTACTAAACATTCTATGACCTTAGGGTTTAAAAGAGGAGATAAAAGTAATAAATGTTCCTTGGAATGTTTGTTTATACTTTGTGTAGATTATTTTTCTCCTGGATAATATGTATATGACATACAGAAGGAAGGGGTTAATATCATGGCAAAGACATATGTGAAAAAGGATTAAGTAATTAGTAGTACTTTGTTGACTTTAATCCAACCCTGGCACGTCTCCCAGTGGAGTGGGAAAACCTTGGTTTGCCAAGGAAGCGACTGTTTGTGACAATTGGTGGTTACAAAAGCTGTTTATTATGATTGCGGTCACTTAAACTAGAACTAGATTTATAACTGAGTGCAGGTGTTTCTGTGCAATTAACAATGGTTTTCAGTACTTGGATCAGAGTATTTGCCTCACAGGCGCCACACACTTCCTAGAAGCGCATTAAACATTAAGGGCCTGAGTCATTAAGGAAAGTAAGGCAAAAAAAAGGAGTAAATGTTCTCTGGGACAAACCATGTTACGGTGCAAGGGGTGCAAATCAGTTTAATATCTTGCACATAAGTTAAATACTGGCTGTTTTTTCATGTAGCACACAAATACTTAATAGCTTTATTTGTACACTGAAATTTAAAGTTGATCTCGGACATGCCCTACCCCAACTATAAATCTGTCCCCACATTTTACATTTACCTTCCCCTCCAATGCAACATGGTTTTGCCCAGATACAAAGTTACTCCTTTTTTATGCTTTACTCTCCTTAATGACTCAGGCCCTAAGTCATTATAGCCGACACTTGGAGGCAAGTGTATATTGAACTGAACCAGTGACGCTTGAGCTTCTCCAAAGATGCTAATCACCCTGTCAGCTCCCTTAATTTTATTTTGAATGATTGGCCACATCGACCAGGAGTTGTAAATAGATCCCAATTATACACGCACCTATCCTGTTTAACTAAATTACTGTTTTATAATACGCTATGCATGCATACTGCTCTGCAGATAAAATTTGTAAAGTCTCTAAGTTCAAGTTGAATGAGCATCATCATCTGGCCTCATCACCAGAGAAGGAATGCCACAGACCCCAACACAGAGAGAGACCAGCTCTGCAAAGGTGGTGCCCTGATCCCACAGCTGAATCAACTTTAGGAGACGGTTCTGGCGCCTGCTGGACATTCTTGGGTGCCCTGAAGCCTTCTTCACAACTATTGAAGTTCTTGGTGATCCAATAAATGGTTGATTTAGGTGCAATCTTACTAGCAGCAATATCCTTGCCTGTGAAGCTTTTTGTGCAAAACAATGATGACTGCACGTGTTTCCTTGCAGGTAACCATGGTTAACAGAGGAAGAACAATGATTTCATGCACCAGCCTCCTTTTAAAGCCTCCAGTCTGTTATTCTAACTCAATCAGCATGACAGAGTGATCTCCAGCCTTGTCCTCATCAACACTCTCACCCATGTTAACGAGAGAATCATTGACCTGATGTCAGCTTGTCCTTTTGTGGCAGGTCTGAAGTACCAGTGAATATTTTATTTTTGGGACAATGTTCTTTGTCATGGCAGAGGGACTTTGAAATTAATTGCAATTCATCTGCTCACTCTTCATGACATTTTGGAGTATATGCAAATTGCCCTCATAAAAACTGAGGCAGCAAACTTTGTGAAAAATGATATTTGTGTCATTCTCAAAACCTTTGGCCATAACTATACATTAATCTTAGTTTATGAAAATGGTTCTTTATGGGTTCTATCCTAAGAGCTTATGGGCAATTAAATATTCAACTCTCGTTAAGTTTATGATTAGCAATGTTTGTTCATATTGGACCAGTCTCCTTCAGCTCAGTAGCAGTTTTAGTAGTTTGATATTTTTTCTTACTAGACCTGTGTAATACTAGCCTACTCCTGGAATGTCTGGGAGACTCACAACTTTCCTGTAATTCTCCTAGACTTCCTCTCCTTGGAGTGCAGAACTTTCTCCCGAAGACTTCATAGGGAAGTAGGCGGAACAGGGGTTTCATTGATGCGATTTGCATTATTTTGGCCTGGACCCCACGGTGAGAGGACACAATTGCAGTATTTCCCCGGGAATATGACAAAAACTGTTAATAATCTGAATAGTAGTGACTGAATATTTCTCTTTAACTTCTTTCTTCTGTCTGTTTAGAGTTATCACTTATCTCCTACCCGTTATCAGTCTGTCTTCAATAATTATTTCCCTTTTTGTGCACAATTTTCCCTGGTTACCTCAGTATACTCTCCGAATAACATTTCTTACTCCCCGCTTTCAATAATTCCCTCCTGTCTCTCTGTATTCGCACACAAAAAAAACCCCATCAATAATGAGATTGCAGCTTTATTAATAAATTTTACAACATTTGATAAAAAATTCCCAGAAACAAAAATGTTGCCAATGGATCCTAAAGATATTTTAATCATTCTATAGGGTATTCAACTCCATGCGATGAGCCACTGGACATCATGGCGATGTCCGGCTGTGCTCCTTTCCGGGTACTACAATACCCAAACATTGCTCATTTACCTGCACAACTCTATGGGGTACTAGGAGAAACCTGTGACGCTGCATCGCACTGGAGTGTCTTCATGACGTGTCACAACGTTCCAGACACACTCTGCAGCACATCGCAGGAGCTGAAACCCCCCTATAAATATAGGGTAAGAAGACACTAAAATTGCACACGCTTTTCATATCACCCTTAGCATTTCACATGTATATAATAAAATGTATGCTCTAATGCCGTGTTCTGTGTTGAACTATGATATACATATGAACATTATTATTAGTTCCTTATAAACATTTACAATTTGTATTTATATACTTTAAAGACATAACCCAGCAACTCACAATGATATAATTGCTGCTGATTCAATTTCCAGCTGCAGTTTAATATTGCCAGGAATAGAAGGAAAGATACATTTTTGATAGGTTTATTCCCCGAATGAAGCATCCTTTGTGGATATTAAATTACATTGATTTCCATTTCATATGCCCTGTAGGTGATACACAAAATACTTCCATTCAAGAGTCGTCCTGATTACATAACCAGATTACATAGGGGGGAAAACAAATCGAAATCTCAATGAAGTTTATCACCCATTCTTTATTACCTCTTGTAGCTGTTAATGTTATTGCCATCTGACCATTTCCAGCACTCTGTAGGGATGTTTGGCTGTTTGAAGTCTTGAGTCTGCAATACACAAATCAAACATGTCACAAGATCTACAGAGTGGGCCTACCCTTGGCAGCGGGGACCAGAGACATACTATACCTTCCACTGTGCTGCAGTAACAGGCTTGACATGCAACACAAATCACAGTGGTAAAGCAATCAACCCTGCCATGATCCTGAAAAATATGTTTCCCATAGATTAGTCCGAGAGCTGTACGGTTAGAAATCTACACAGCAGATGTCAGTGACAGGGGATGACTAAATGATTACTCATGACAGGTTTTGATTGCTGTGCAATAATCCAGTCTCAACACACAATTAAACTAAATTTGAACATTTGTTGCACATACTGTGTAGAATAAATCTGTGCTATGTAATCTCCTGTCAAAGATGGACGGACTATCCTGGTGGAATGTTACATCACTCTGCAATAAGCTGAATGAGTTCTAGAACAGTAACAGATACTGAATGCAGTACCTTATCCAAACATTCCAATATGAAGAGTATAGCACAAACCACTGGTTTGATCATATTCAGTGCAAGTTCACTGCCCGATGTATCAAGGTATTTATAGGGTTTGGAAGAGATTGGTACTAAATTGACGTATATATAAATCAGACTAAAGTACCAGATTGCTACTAATGAAATTAGTGCTGTGCCCTATTGCATACTGACTGGGGATTGCAGAGGCGGAACTAGCGAGCTGTGGGCCTCGCTGCAGGTAGGCGGGGAGGAAGGAAACGGGGCCCCAGGCCCTCTGCATCTGCCATGCAATGGGTCCCATTATCTCTTACTTGCCAACTTTTCTTTGTTGGCTTCAGGGAGATCCCGAGGGAGGTGGGCGTGCGGGGGTTGGGCTTGACGTATCACATCATTTTGGCCACACCCCCTAAATGATTGTCACAATCTTGGCCAATTACAGCAGGGGGCAGGGCTAAGATGACAATATTTGCGCCATTAAGCGCACCCCCCACCACTTAACTATTGTGGGGGCGAGAACCGAGAGTAGGCAACAATGAGTTAAAGAAAAGCAGCTAATGAATCTCTAGAGACTGAAGTGTCTTTTACATTTCTGTCTCCATTACTGAAGTCATGTTGTCTTACCTGTCAGTCTTTGATTTAATGTTGGTCTCCATGAAAATGGCCACCTCCATAGGCATCAATACATGGACATAGGACACAATTTCTGAACGGTGTCATCATGCCACAGAAGGCGAAGCCAACCCCGTCTTGTACTGGCTCAGCATCAGGGAGAATGCCAGACTCTTCAGGGAGTGAGGGAGATCAACCCTATTTCAGGGAGTCTCCCTGACATTCAGGAAGACTTGGCAAGTATGCATTATATCCATAGGCCCCGATGCACTGCACAAGGGGTATTTCCACCACTGGGGGACGGAGTGGGTAGGACTTTATGATCGTGCCTAGTGGAGACCCATCACAATTTCACTATGGGGCCCTGGCATTTATAGGTATGCCCCTGCTAGGTGGTGGATCATCTAGCCCAGGCCTGTCCAACCTGCGGCCCTCCAGGTGTTGTGAAACTACAAGCCCCAGCATGCTTTGCCAGTAGACTGTTGATAGCTGGAAGGGCATGCTGGGATTTGTAGTTTCACAACATCTGGAGGGCCGCAGGTTGGACAGGCCTGATCTAGCCTATTTTTATTAAAGTCACATAGCTGAGAAGTGCTTATTAGATATGGGATAATACACCTCTTATTGTAAATAATATCATTAAGGGGCGCCATGATCATATAAAGGCACAGAGGGCTTTTATTCAGGTCACAGAAATCCAATATTTAACTTAAAGTAGGGGGTACATTATCACTAACAATACAGAAGCCTTCCTAATGAACACGGAAACGATAATATCAAACACGTTTATGCATTAGTGTTCTCATTACTTGTGTATAACATTAATATACTGCAGTATAACACAAGAGATAACGGTGACGGACAAGCATCACACTTACATATAACATGTGCTGGGGCTGTAAAAATTAAGTGGACCAAAGCATATGCAGGTGCATGCCACTAATGAAACGTATGCCTGTGGCCTATTACTTGTCTACTTTAATGGTATAAAGTACGCAGGATTCAGTGTGGTGGCTTATTATGAATGCAGTGGGGGGGCTGTGTGTGGGGCTAACGGGGCCAGTACGCCACATCTGGGCCGATGCGGCTAAAGTCTGACGAGTCGAAATGTGAAATATTTGGCTATAATAGAAGGAAGTCTGTTTGCTGGAGAGCGGTACAATACTGAGTGTCTGCAGGCAACAGTGAGGCAGGGTGGCGTTTCCTTGCAAGTTTGGGGCTTCATTTCAGCAAATGGAGTTAGGGATTTGGTCAGGTTTAATCGTGTCCTCAATACTGAAACATACAGGCAGGTACTTATCCATCATGTAATACCATCAGGGAGGTGTCTGACTCCAAATTTATTCTGCAGCAGGACAAGGACCCCAAACATACAGCCAATGTCATTAAGAACCATCTTCAGCGTAAACAACGAGTCTTGGAAACGATGATATGGCCCCCACAGAGCCCTGCTCTCACCATCATAAGGATTTGAGAAAGCCTACATCCACGGAAAATCTGTGGTTTGTTCTCTAAGATGTTTGGAACAACCTCCCTGTCGAGTTCTTTTAAAAAAAAAAAAAAAAAAAAAAAAAAAAAAAAAACTGTATGCAAGTGTACCTAGAGGAATTGATGTTATTTTGAAGGCAAAGTGTGATCACACCAAATAGATTACTCTTCTGTTCATTCACTTTGCCTTTTGTTAATGGATAAAAAAAAACAAAAACTAGTAACACTTCTGTACGTCACATCACTGGCACCATGACAGCGGCATTATGAATATCATTTACATTTTCTCTTGTGGGTTTTCAGAACTTATTACACAATGGGTGTATGTATAATAAAACCCTTAGCTGTAGTCATTTTTATGCAATTGTCTAAATGGCATAGCAGTTTATAAACATTGTATAATATACTGCTATAATAGTTTTCCATTCTACAATTTGCAAAAACAGCTTTTAAAGCAAACCCTCTAGCAATCACACCTTTTAAAAATGGTAAGAAAAAAAAAAAAATTACTTTAATGTGCAAAGAATGAATGAATGGCACAATTCAAAACATTTATATCTTCAGCATAACTTGTTGACTAAATTATAAATTACTGTTTACATACTTGACAAATACGTGATAACAAGCAAAAGTCTACCAGTTTTTATTTTAACATTTATTCAAAAATATCAATAAAATGTAATTTAATTTCACCAAAACATAAACGTAAATAAGAAATTGCCTTGCAATTAAATAAAACCATTTATACATATGCAATTTTTGTATTGTTTGAAAAGATACATTCATGGAATCTGAATATGAGAATTCTGTGACTGTACAATTATATGGTACAATAAATGAAGACATGCATACAGTCATTACGTTTTCAATAAATTGCTTAAGGGTAAATAATTTACATGCCACAAATCCTGCTGTGCTTCTCTGTGTAGCACTATGCAGGAGAACGGACACACAGAAAAGGCTGCATCAGAGTACTCCCGCTTAATAGGAGCAACTAACCTTACCACCTCACAGGAAAGGCAGACTCTCACCCTGGAGGTAAAACACTGATTATCATGTCTGAGTGACATTTACACACACACAGGGCCCGATTCCTCTGTGGACATAAGTCCCGCTGTCTGCAGTATTTGTGTGATATAGCTCTGCACATCTTCAGAAACGGACATGACGTCAGTGAGCGCAATTGCATCCAATTCAAGTCCAAATTGTGGGAAGTGTCATTTGCGTTTGAAGGGCGGAACGGGGTAGGGAAGGGGCGGATGCACGAAGGCAATGTACAGTAGGGTGTTCCGGAGTGGGGCACACCAACGTTCGTCTGATTCAAGCTCTGCCAGTCTCTGTGATTTTTAGTTATATCACTTACACTAGCTACAGGGCAGGTGTAAGTGCCCAGATAGTGATGACTAACAGTACATGTGTTTGCAAATAAGAGACTGTAAAAAAGCATTTTATGCACCATAGGCATTAACATCCTGATAAATGTATTTCATGTAAACAAAAAAAAAAAAAGTGTAGCTTTTTAAAATGTATTTTTATTATTGATTATTTGTATTAAGAACTTTTAATGTATTTAACCTTTTTTTTTTTTTCTTGCGTTCTGATAGGACTTTATATTGCACATATACATATGTGTATCTTACAGTGTGTCCTGTCTGTCTGCATATAGTCAAAGCGTACCTATACCCATATTCAAATGGAAACGTTTCTGAAGATCCGCTTGTACATGAATACCAGCGGACGTGTGCGCAGTTTACGTCAGATATTAAAAAAAACGCAAATTGCATTCACATTGTGTTCCAGGATGAATCAGGCCCAGCATGTGTCTGAGTGATGTCTATATACATACCGTTGCAGATAAATGTAGTACATCAATAAGATAGGATAAGATATTTTGTAACAGGTTCTAAGCTTTTTAATCAGTTACCATTATTAACCTTTATTTATATAGCTCCAGCACATCAAGCAGCGCCTTTCAGAGAATGTTTCTTTGAACATCCACATCAGTGAATACAATACACTAAGCATTAAAAATAAAGTGACCTAGTAAAATATGTAGCTCCGGACAAAACAGTGCTTTGTGTTGCATTTAAGTCAGTGCATAACCTTTTGGTATTCTTTTCAGTTGCCATACATTGGATGGAAGTACACATGGAGCATGCGATAAAGACATAAAAACCACATACAATGAATATTATGCTGCTCCTTCTGGACGTATAAGTAGTTATGATGCTTCTATGCACTACATTCCTAGCAGTAACCTTTATGTATAATATACTATACTCTCACATAAACCTTGTCTTTGGCAAGGGAAACAGAGAAATTTCCATACAGGGGGTGCATTCACATAGAAACAGTATTATACCCCAAAATATGTCATATTTAATACATGCTCCAGGATCAATATACTTTTTAAGGCCCCTTACTTACTGGGTATTTGTAACGCTAGTAAAAGAATGACCCCTATACCCACGTTGTGGCCTGCTCCGTTTCCTGCAAGCAGGCACATTTACCACCAACCACTCGTCAGCTAGTATATTTACTAAGCTGCGGGTTTGAAAAAGTGAAGTTGCCTATGGCAACCAGATTCTAGCTTTCATTTTGTAGAATGCACTAAATAAATGACAGCTAGAATCTGATTGGTTGCTATAGGCAACATCTCCACTTTTTCAAACCCGCAGTTTAGTAAATCTAGCCCACAGTGTCTGAATTATTGGCAACACCAGTGGGAAAGAGGCCGAACAGTTATTTCAGCATATATAATATTAAAAATATATTCAGAAGATTATCCACTTGATTTTCAGCTCTACATATCCCAGTAAAGCAGTTAAGAGATAGCAATTACCAATATAATCTACTCATGCATCAAATTAACTATACTAGGAATAAAATACTAAAAAGATAAAACCTGTACTTTATATACTATAGATTAGGAAATATTCAGGCGTTGTATATTCTATATCAAAATGTGTATCAAACGTTATCTTTACAAAATAATCTGCTAGTTCTGCAGGGAATGTCATAGAAAATCTATTTTTATGAAAAAGTGATATCTGTGCCAGAAAAGTACAAGTTCGGGGACTAATGTTTTCTCTTCCTTTTCACCATGATGGCTCGCAATCACTAATGGAGGTACAACGTACAGATCCCACCCAGATAATCACCCATGCCTGTAACAGATAATCCTCAAAGCATAATCCGTGGCTTTCTCCCAACAGCCTTGATTTGAAAACCCCAGTTGAGCAGAATGCATTCTCCAGGCTGTCATGCCTGGACAACTCTCTGAAACATGCACTCTGTGTATTGCAGGGTTGCCCCTACTGTTTTGGTCAGGGAAGAGTGGTTTAGAGAGGTACCTTTTAGGGATGGATAGGAGATGGTAGCTAATGTTCAATAAAGGGGTTGTGCATTTATAAAAAAACAAACTAAAAAAAAACGCCTTAATAGATCTCGTGATCCTCATCTGAAGGTCCACTACATTTCAGTACAGCTCCATAAATAAAAAAAAAAGCGTGAATATGAATAGCAAAATTGGCTTTGAAGTAACAAGGAAAATCTGGAGGTTAGGCCCTAAAGCCTAGAGGGACTGGTTATATTCAAAGGGTATGTTCAAAGGTGGGAATCCTTTAACATTGTGGAATTTCAATTGTTGCAGTAGAGCATTGGGATGCCTGCATTACATAAGATGTATATGGTTTTGGAGATATGTCAGTGTAACATGAATACGGTCATGGATATTCCATTCTTTATATAAATTGATTAGTAACTTGTACAATTAGAAAAAAAACAAAAACACGTATGGAGTCTGCATTCTTATACTATTAACACATGAAATGCGTATAAATGCTTACTCAGAAATCGCCAAAATCTCCCAGATGTTGCTTCAATAAATTGACATCATCCTAACTTAGTTGAAACCTCAATTTATACTAAATATATCTATGTACATTATTTTAAATTATACTTGGATGCCTTGCTGCTTTGTTTAGTAAAAATATTATTCTGAAAGAAATAAAAGCGGTCTGTGCAAGTTTAACACCTAAAGCAAAATAAAATTATTTTCTTTAATAAAGCTTTTTTTTTTTTTGTACTTTTGACAGCTCTAGAATGCTCAGCCAGGCTTATAGAAGCAGTGGATCTCCAGCCCTTTGTAGAACGACAAATCCCAACATGATCTAAAAGCTGGAGAGCCACAGGTTGCTGATCATAGCTCTAGACTGTCTCATCAATAATAAAACATCACCTTTTGCTCAGCCCTATTTCACAGTTCATTCTGTGTAATATAGCTCTTTATAGTACAGGCAAGGTTTCAGTATATTGCACTTCAAACATGATGCCATATAGGTGTTTGTAAAGCATACATCGCGAGGATGGGCTGTCCCCTTACCACAAGCAGCAATAAGCCAGAATAGGCCATACTTCCTGCCTGCAAATGGTTAGCAGCAAATGCAGGACACGCGCCTGGTCATGGTGTGAGGAGCTGGGGGGATTTTCTGGTTTCAGCTGTCGGCTGTAGTGTGGTTAATGTCTGCGGGCGGTTCTGTGGGCTTCTCCGGAGATTGTCATCCATCTGCAGAAAAACACACAACTTCAGCCAGGCTTGTGATTCAAACACAAACAAGGAGAAACTACTCACTGACTTATATTAATTATATATACAAAGTGTGTGTACAGGATGTATGGACAAGTCTGGATACATAGATAGTGAAACAGAGAATTGCAAACACAACACTGGAGACATTTATGAAAGCTGGTACAAAAAAGGGCATTGTAGCCTAAAGCAACCAATCAGATTCTGGGAGTTTCATGTGAATTTAAAAAAAAACAATTTGCAGAAGAAATTGGCAACAAGAAAATATTAAGGGCTCTTGTAAGGATTTCTCATTAAAAAAGGGGGGGGGGAACCCACAAAAACGTTAATTACTATATCTTCTTTCATCTTCCCAGAATTTGTGGCAATGACAGTTATTTTTTTAAAAGAGTATTGGAATCTGACAAAAATAGCAGCTGCACCATCTCACCTTTCAATTGTTTCAGAAAAATGGTTTACTCAGAAAATTATTTGTAAGTTGGTTACTGGATGCTGTTACAGGGCTGAGAAAGTCTGTCCCGCATTCCAAGTCAATGACTTGAATTGCAAAATAAATTTCCACTTGGACACAATAAAAGTGCAGCTGGCTGTTAGCAAAGCCTGAAAAAGTAATAATTGGGTAGGATAATTCATTTTTATTTTTGTGGGGTGTATTGCACTTTCTTAAATGGTATACCTGACGTAAATGCACAGGGCTTTTTTTTTTTTAATGTGATTGGCCAATTAGGTTTGAAGATAGGGATTGTGGCATCTGATTGGCTGGGAGCTGCTCACATTTTGCCCTCTACAACACCGCCTCCTCTTCTTCACACTTCCCCCACTTCCCAGTGAAAAACAAGAGATGGGTCTTCATAGCAGGTAAGTGTACAGCCCCTTTAAATAAAGAAGTCCGACCAGTCAGACACTTTTCTCTCTGCTGCACAGGAAGCCACTAGTATAAGAAGCCATAATGATAAGTTGATATGGATGTAGCTATGGTTGAAAGATAAAATCAAAAGAAAAACATGTTTGTGTCTTTAAATTGCGGTTATGATGGATCTAAAAAAAAGCTTCCTAACTAGAAGACAGCTCATTTAGGTCAGTAAATCAGCGTGTAGTCACACAGATGCTCTGTTATGGATACTTCTATGACATCAGCATAGTCCCACGTAAAGGATGCAGATTTTTAGCCACTGAAATCAGGATAATTGAGAAAATAGTTTGTTTTTTTTACAATTGGAAAATATGACTGCTTTCAAAGCAAAATATAATCAGCGTGGCATGCCAACAAGGCTATAAAGCAAGCTTTGTTTAAATAATTCAATGGTGCATCAATCATATCACTAGCTGTGTACAGAAACCAATGGCCCGCTTTCCTGCACCCTCTGTGTAGGATTTCCTGCAGGTAAAAGTAGAGTGTGTTCTAGCAGTTTTGGGGTCTTGCTGCTCCAGCAGATTGTTGTGTCTCTTCACACCTACTTTGTTCCCAAGAAATATGAAAATCTTTTCCAGATGAACATCTATATGGAATTGTGACTTTGCTGCAATAGTATTAACAGATGTGTATTGTTTAGTTCACTATTACATTTAGCCTTGAAACTTTATTTCCATTGCACCTGGTTTTCAGAGTGACCATCACCAGTGGAGGGAATAGGCTTTTGGCACATAAGGCAAATATGCCACATTGCACCAAACACTCGACTTATACACATACATATGGTCACTGCAGAGAATGGTGTGAGGCTTCTTTCTATCCATCTGTGTGGTAGGCAGGGCCGGATTAACCCGAGGTCTAACTGGGCTATAGCCCAGGGGCCTCGGGCATCCAGGGGCCCCTGCAAAGTCCTCAGCAGCATTATTGATCGGTCCGGGGGTGCCCCCAGCCCGATCAATGCTGCAGAGCACTGTCAGTGCAGTCCTCCGTCCCCGGCGCTCAGTAATCTGCTTACTGAGGTGATCTCGCAAGAGTTCGTGAACTCTCGCGAGATCTCCTCAGTGGGGAGCTTACAGCGTGCTGCGGAAGGAGGACTGCACTGACAGGTAAGTGCTTGGGGGGGCCTCATGAGGGGCGGTGGGCGGCTCACATTGGGGGCCCCCTTAGCCCAGGGGCCTCCATTCCCTTAATCCGGCCCTGGTGGTAGGGTAGTCTTACATTAATCTAACAAACCATGGAAGAGCAGGGATACAGACATTCCTAGAACAGAGAGGATACATATAATGTCTGTCACCATGACAACCTTTGTGTGGGGCATCAGGTCCCTGTTGCAGAGTAAACACTGTATAGTTTAGTGAGAGTGGAACCATCACATTAGATTGTATCAGAAACACCACAACATAATGTAGGAGTCCTATGCATTAAATAAACCAGCCGTGTTCTGGAGCACAAAATGGAACAGCATTAAGGAAGATCTGTCACCTGCACACAGCAGAATCATGTATTTTTTTGGCCTGAACCAGTTTGCAGCCTATGAATTTGTTAGGAACCATGGACATCACTTAGGGAGACCTGTGAATAAGTCTACTATAAATTGTGAAAAATCAACTCTGATTTCTGTGACCTGTACAAAAGCACCGTGATCACAGCTTCTTTGTGACTTCTTATATCCATATAATTTACAGTAGGGAGAGCACTGTCTCATATTGTATTGGTTTAAATGTGTCTAGAAATGTTCTATGCCATCAAAATACAACTGGAAGGTGTAAACTGCATCTCACTGTAAGTATAGGATTCTGCCAGCATGTAGAAAAATCCTGCTAAAATTAGAAAAAAAAAATGTTTCCCTAAAAGCTTCTCTCCATCATATATCATACGATCTAACCCCTCAAAACTGAGCCTTCTTTTTGCAGGTAGCTATGAAAGCTGGTTCAGTTATGCACCTAATTCACATTCGGCGGAGAACGTCACCAATCTGCCCAGCTACTCCCAACAGTAGCAGCAACATTTTGCACCCTGCACACACTGACATTTTAGTCTACTATTAACAGGTGCAACTGAGCAAATATAGGTGCGCGACATTTCTGCTGCACTTTTGCACCTTTAAAGAGCCTTCTTGTGTAACTTGAACTACATAGTGCCGATAAGATGCTGTTATTTGCACTTAAAGCACTTTAATGGTTATCTACTGACACAGCACTTAAGACATTTCTCCAGCAGGTTTTCACAATTACAGTGCTTAGAGAACAAGAACAATGCAGATTTTTACTGCTTGTCTCAGAGAAAACCATGCTTAGTGAATACGATGGCACAAAACAAAAAAAAAATCAAATTAAAAACAACACTTTCTGACAAAGCACGTACGTTTGCTGGAGGGGGATGGGTTAGAGGAAAGTGTAGAAAGAAGGAGAAAGAGAAAGAGTTATAACCTTTTCTATTAGGTTGGACTCCTTATTAACAAGCTGTGTGAGTTTCTGTAAGTTTGCATCTATTGTTTCCTGGCCAGCAGAAGACGTTCCTACACAGTCAGGTCAGAGACAGGTAAAAGCAGAGGAGAGACAGGGTTAGTATGGGCAGCATAGCAGTGACATGCAATCTACCCTGGTGTCATGTATTTAGCACCCCCTGATGTGGGTACATTCATCCAGATAATTCCCTAATCTAAGTCAGTTTATACCAAGCAACTTTACTCCTTATAATGTTAAAAAAAAAATGATAAGAATCTAGTTTTGCATTCATTTCAGGATTACCCATTACATTTCAAGTTATTTTGTGTTCTATTTCACCAACTATTAACCCATGAATGTGTGTGAGGTACTACTTCGAGAACCTAGAAATTAAACAAAGATTTGGAGAACAGTAAACCATAGAGAGTCCACAGCAGGCGTACCCTTTAAATCACAATCCAACTGTGGATCCTTCTTAAATGAAGTAATATAGTTAACAGTAATATAATTGAGAGTATAGAGCACAGTTATTAAAATTGTGCCAACACAATCCAAATGTTCATTTTGTGCCGAGTTTAGTGTTAGAAAACAGATTTTTATAGGCGATAAAAAAATCACAAATTACATTTTAACTCTGACTTAATTATGCAAATTAGTAGTCAGATTAGATTTTGTATTTGATTGCTAAAATATGGGTTTGTTGCAGCTACTGCTAAAAGAAAATGGTATTCACAAGTGAACCACGAGTTCTGAGCGTAATCTAGGCTCGGGGTTAACAAGATATAAGTACATAAACAAACCACTCCATGACATACAGTATTTAGTAACAATCCAGGCAGCAGAAGTAATTAAACACCATAATGACTTCTTACGCCATCGCAACTATCTGTTGATATCAATCTGCATGTACTGTTGCTCATAAACCATTAACAAATTACAGAGATGTGTTGCTATGTAATAGCAAATATCTATACTGAAATCTTATCACCTCAATGGGCCTGTAAGCCCAGCTAAAGCCATTGTCGGGTATACACAGTATTGTGGAGACATGCTGATAAATCCCTCCATCTCTCAGCCTACATTACAGATGAAACGTACAGATACCTTCAGCATTCTGTGTGAAGTAGGCGCAGAGGATGTGGTCACAGAACTGACACAAATTGGGGAGCTGCTTCAAATGTTCCTTTAACTGGACTTTGGGCAGATGAGCTTTATAGAGGGGGGCAAGGAAGCCAAAAACAAAGGCATCGAGGGACGTAGGTCTGCAATAAAACACACAGATTAGATTTATATATATTTCTAGCTACTGTACTACCGAGTTGCCAAGGATAATATTTATAATGGAAATATAAAACATACTAATACATCAAATTTATGGTTGGAACACTGGTTTGTATCTCCAGAAACTTTTATTAAATACATATTAACACAGGCTTTAAAATTATTTCTCTCTTTTTTTATTTTAAAACAGCACGGATACAGCGGGCATGGTCACGGCTGCACCTTTACTCTGACCTCAAGTAAACCTTGTGTGGAAGTTTAATAACTGAACGAAGGTGGTAATCAATAATTTCTGTGCACTACAATCATATGCGATGTGATTAACACGCAATGCAAATATCATAGCAACATTCAAATATGTTTAACAAAGTTTCTATCTTTTAATATAAAATATAAAGTGGTTAAGAGGCTAATTAATGTTTCCAACATTTAAATTTCATTGCGAACACTAGTTATAAGTAATATCACATTTCATACACTAAAAATAGCAAGTCCAGAGAGGTCATAAAAGAACCAGTTTATACAGGTCTAGAGGCGGGAGCCTGATGAAGGACACCTGGACACCTCAAGGAACTATGACCAGAGGAATCAGCCAATGGGGCGTCAAGTTCTTGGGAGGTCATGACCCATCCACCTATGAATGTGGACCTTAGTACTGCAATTGTGTCTTTGTGATGTCACTGTTTTCTACAACAGTACAGTGTATAACTTGTTCACCTCTGGCTTTAGAAACCAGAGCGTTCTGACGGAAGCATGTGCTGGTGGTAACGGCGCAGGTGCATCCATACCAAACATTCTCTTGTAATGCTTTGCAAATAAAACCTTTGTGTTTTGGAACCACAGCGATCGCATCAGAGAATCTTTATTGGAATCGATACATACGGACGTAACAGTTGTATCTTAAGACGTGCAATTGCAAACACAGTCATAAACCAGCAATTTTTCAGTCATGATTTATGTCTAAATCCGGCCCATGGACATTAATAAGTAAAAAACGGTTTAATTTAGGTTTATCATAAAAGTGAAGGTGTCGTATGTTCTCTACCTTATTTATATTCTTTATTTATATAGTACCAACGTACCATATAGCGCTGTACAATCCAAAAAGGTTTTGTTTTGTATTCAAGGAAGCCAAAGTTTACCAGTATGTTCAGTGTCTAACACTGTGGGAGGAAACCTGAGCATGCAGAGGAAACCCACAAGTGGGAGCACTCAAATTCCACTGCAGATAGATGCCTGGCCGTAATTGAACCCAGGGACCTGGCACTGCAAGGCAAAAATTGTAACCGCTGTGCCACTCACATTTCTCCAAAAAAGAACTGCGATGTTCCGAGTCTGTGGCAGAGGAGATTCAGACATTCCTTGGCATCTTTATAGATCTACAAAAACAAATATGAACGCAGATGAAAACACAAAACTCAAATATATAGCCCAATAGACCAGTACAATGAAAATACTGCTTCATCTTCTCTTGTTATGAAGAACATTGTTTTTGTTAGTTAATAGGATCAGTGAAGAGCATATATAAGAAAATGTCCACAAACACATCTGTTATATACTCTTGGTTAGCTGTACCAGAAAAAATAAATTCAGATCTAGCCAAATCCCAAGAAAGGGTATGAGATATTGTGTTAAATTAGGCTTAGGTGACCTGTCACACACCAGCTGTACGTATGCTGGGACTTTTAGTTCCACAACCACTGGCAAGCCACAATTTGTGTATTTAGAATGTGATTATTACTCACCATTTTAAAAGCAGCGGTTTCATTAAGTAAATAAGCATTACTACCGAAACGCATTATCTGCCATTTTCTATGCAGATAATTATCTTCCTTTATTTGGCAGGCACCAGGGCTGTTATTATTTACCATACAAAAGTATTAATTAATAATATCATCATTCGACCAGTGTAACTTTCACGAATTGGAAGGGATCCTATTAGGTTCCCTCCCTCATGTGTTCAATATGGTTTAACAGCAGAATTGTTTAATGTGTTCCCCCCACTATGTACCCCCTCAACCCTTCCCCTTTTAATTTTGTGTCTTTTCCTTACCCCCATCCCTTTTCTTCTTTCTGTACCCCATAATTTTTGAAAAATTAATAATAAAAATACTATTGAAGTTAAAATTAATAATATCATAATTTTAAATCAACAAGAAGCATACTACATACTTTACAATGATGCCATTAAAATAGGAAAACCAAGTCAAATCTTATCCTTCATAGAGCACTAAGATATTACACAGCGCTGTACATTACGTCCTTTCAGGGTGGGGGTGGATAAATAATACTGTTACGTGAACATGTGTCTATTATATCTTCTGTTAAGTAAAAGTACAGCCAGTAAGCGATCATTTGTCCAAACCGCTAACATCTCAACCTTCTCTGCTATTGTCTTTGGATCCAGAAACTGGAAAAGTTTAAAAGCTGCTTTTTTTTTTGCCCCTGAAAATTATTTATACTGTAAAGGAGCATAAGAAACTATTTTAGACTATTGTTGTACCGGCTTCTATGTATCCTACTATTGCCTGAACTTATAATTTCACTGAACTCATGATACATGTTAAAAGGACCACTGGACCTACATTATACATAAGAGCTGCTGGTACCACCCACATAGATGAAGTAGAAGTCTCCATACCATGACGGAATGCTTCAGACTCCAATGGTTTCGTTTTATTTTCAATTTTACAGGCAACTTGTATCTTCAGTTTAGTGGTCTTTTAACAACTATTTGTCAATCTGCTGTGAATAACTTCGTTAAATCCTCATAATTGTACTGGTAACATGAATTACATGGTAGAGAGGAAACACATGGTTGTGGTTTACTGAACACACAGCGTTACCTGAGATTCCACGTCATTCAGACTGTATAGGGGCGGCTTTCCCTTGGTCACCAGGATCCTATTCAGAGCTTCTCTTGACATCTTACCAGGCAAGTAAAATCTTAGAGGGAAAGGGGTCCGTGAAGCGTACCAGGGCCGTGTCACACTGGTATAATTCTCAGCATCAACCCAAAATGTATGCAGCTGTGACAACATTGAGAAATATTGCGAGGAACAGTCAAATCAGCAACCAGCACAGCTCGGATATTGCAGCTATAAATCAGTGCGAACACAGTTTGTTTCCTCTATGCACTGAAACTCAATCCTAAGTACACCTCATGGTGGTCAAATATTACATCAACTGTGTGCTGCTTAGTGCAACATGAACCAATTCCACAGGTACCCTAAAAAGTCCATGCACCATTGAATTAATCCTACTTTATGCCCCGTTACAGCCATAAATCGCTTAACAGAAGCAGTGCGTGAACCTCATGCTCTCCGACCCACAGCTCCTGTTATACAGAGACCTAGAACATACTGCTCCAAGTCAGGCCAGGCGTATACGTATACATTCTACAGATAGTAGTAGTATAAATATTGACACTTTGGTTTTGCATCGCTATTTTGTCATAGTGCCTTTATTCCATTAATAAACTAGGGATAGTGTTAAAGCAAAAGAACCTATATACACTATGACTGCAGAGTAAATGTGATTTCCAAATGACAAATCACCGTTTAACACGGTAAGAACTTGTCTAATAGATGTGGTCAGACGACTGAACGTATCTGTAGACGATACTTATTACACAGACACATACCAGTGCAGGAAGGAGCTTCTCCTCAATTAGTGCAATAAACGCCAGTGTATCCGATCCTTCTCTTGCAGATAACACATAATCAGCGTTATATTTCTGTAACAGAGAACACATTTTATCCACATTCAGTTGTAACTCTAAGTTGACTCCTTAAAGAACTACCAAAAAGAAAAAATGTTGTGGCATAGATTTGCACATAACATGCTCCCTTAGCTTTCAGATCAGATCTGTTTATATTCCATAGCTGCTCTCCCCTTCCAGTCATTGCCATGACAGGTACACTTCTGTCCATCACATGAAGCAGTACGCTCTCATTTAATAATGGCACAACATATACAATGCATGCATCTCTCACATCCTTCAAGATCAGATTAAAACAAATTCGTTTGTCATAGCAACAGCTTTGCTCCTCGCTATAGGATACATGAAAACTACACATTCAACCATATTCCCATAGTGCTTCACACTTCATAGAAAATGATGCAGAAAGGCCACATACATTACAGCACACTCCCATTTATGTGAGCAGACACTTTGTAGATCTATGTTCTGTGACAGATCAGCGTGTCGAGAGAAAAACACCACGGTAATCCCTATGTACACATATGACACACTCATTTAATTGCAACTTTTTATGTTTTAACCTAAAATCCAACTTGTTGGAGCCACATTTATGCCGTAACTGATGACAATCATTAACGTTGTTCTTTCAAATTTCATAATTGTACATTTTGATTTATTAACATTGCTTTGTGTGAACAGAGTAACGGACTTCCACAGAATTGTGCCTAGATGGAAAAAAAGAAAATGAAAGAAGTAGTCAAAGTCCATTTACAGTCATGAGCATGCAGAGAGGCTCTGCAGGCTCCTGGTAAAATAGTAGTATGATACTAGCATACCACTACCACAAAGGCTCTATAACACCACCTAGGTATGAGAAATTAGCTTTAAGTACTGCACTACATAGATTGAAAAAAAAAAAAGACCTGACCAGCAGTTGCTGACACACACAAAACACTTCTGTTATTACACCATATCATAATCATTTATTTGTAAGGCACTACAAAACTCAAAAGAAGGTGAAGACGTGAGACAGAGGGTATAGATGGCTCTGCTCATGACCGCTTACAATGAAGAAGGAGAAGGCAATGCTGAGTTAGTGGGACTAAGCGGAGGTTGAGACGATATCTGGTGGTATCCACAGGGAGCATGGGCTATAATGAAGAGGTGAGTTTTGAGAGAGCGCTTGAAAGGTCTGGTCAGGCGGGCTAGAGAGTTCTTTCAGTGTTGAGCATCAAGGGAGAAGCCTTGGAGGCGGGAGAGAAAGGAGGTAATCAGAGAGGAGACGAGTGTGTGAGAAGCTCAGAGATGTATGATGGGAGGGTTTGGCAAGGTATTTGAAGGCGATAATGAGTAGCTTGAACTGGTTTCTAGAAGGTATTGGCAGCAGATGTAGTGACTGACAGTATGGACCGTTAAGAAAGGAAGACCAATCTTTTCAAGGGACATACGTACAGTAATAGATGGTTGAGGGGAAATCCATATAGTATGAGACTGCAGTAGTCAAGGTGAGGATAATGAGAGAATGGATAAGTATTTTGGCAATGTTCACAGTTAGAAAGAGCCTTATTCTACCAATGTTCAGAAGGAGATGAGATTACAGCTTGAGGGACTGGATATGAGGCGTAAAGCCAAAGGTAGAGTTGAGGATGACATGAAGGCAGCAGGTATCGGGGACGGTGGAGAGCGTGTTGTCATCAGTGGTCAGGAAGACTAGTGACACTGAAGAGGAAAGACCATAAGCTCCGTTTTGGACATGTTGATCTTTAGGCATTGAGACATCGAAGTGGACATGGGGGAGAGATAGTTGTACACACGGGATCAAGGACAGAGGTAGCCTACATGGGTGTCACTCCCACTGAAGTGGTAGTGGAGGCTGAAAGACAATAGGAATAAAGAGAGAAGAGTAGAGGGCAGAGAGAAGTGCAGTGATGTACCCCAAGAGATAACGAGTGTGGAGGGAGGGTATTCCAGAAGCAGAGCTACTGAATGGGCATTTAGAAAGATAGGCAGTGAATCAGGAGAGGACAGTGCTGCAACAGCCAAGGGGGTGAATATAGTGCAGTAGATGTATCAAAAGCAATAAATATATTACGGATGAGTAAGGAAAAAAAACGTACCCTTTGGACTTCGATTTCAGTCACTTTAGTGTCTCAACGGAGTGTAAAGGGCAGAAGCCCGATTACAGATGGACAGGGCATTAGATGGAGAGAAGTAGGGTTGAGTGTTGGTCCTTTAAGGATAGGAGAGATAAGCGCATGTTTGAAGACCGTAGGGAAAGTACCAGTAGAGTTCTAAGAAGTGAGCTAGGTGCAAGCAAACATTGGGGGTGGGGAGAAGGGAGGAAACCAGATCAAAGGGACAGATTGAGAGCGTTCTTTGTAACGTGTGTCGAAGAACTAAGAGTGGGTAGGAGAGTGGAGGAGAAGGTGGGTGAGGCATGATGGATCTGGTAAGATGAGATTTCTTGAAGGATAGAGTTGATTTTGCCTGTGAAGTAGGTGGTTAAGGATGGGGGGGGGGGGGGGGGGGGGCTTGGGTGACTAGGTGGACATTAGGGATTTGAAGCAGGTTTGCTTGGTGAGAGAAGATGCAGCTAGAAGAAAGGACAAATTTGTAATAGAGGAAGTCAGTGTTGGAGCGAGATTCTCTCCATTAGTGCTCTGTGGTATGAGAGATCTTTTCAATCTGGAAAGTCTGTATGTAGTGCCAGAATTGAGGTAGGGACCAACAGTGACAAAATGTGGTGGCTGGAACTGCCTAGTCTAGGTCTGCATCAAGTGCGGTGCTGTAAAAACACTGCACATCAAATGTCAATGCAGAAGCCTTTATATGTAGCCTTTAACAGGTGGTAGTGAATATGAATTGATACATTACCATTTACCCCAGTGGTCTACATGCAAACCTCAATATAGAGTTGTATCCTAGGCCAAATAAAGAATTGGTCTGCTCAGCACAGCAAAAATGTGGTGTTTTAAAGCGGTTTACCTAAGCTTAACACAGCTGTTTGTGTTGTATCACCACACACTTTGATAATATATCTACCGATTTGCTCCAGCAGAATGGGAAACCGTCCTAAGCTCTGATTGCAGTAGGATTAAAGGACCACCAGCGATGCGGGCTGCTGTTCAGAATGTCGCTGTAGACTAACAATGCAGCTATCTTACCAACCCTCTCCCATTCTACTCTGCCAAAACCCAGCAGAAAGATACCAGCATTCCAGAGTAAAATCTTTGAAACAACATCACTTCCACATCTGGAATTCATACTCTGGGGTCGGTAGTGAGGTGATACCTACAAATCAATGATAATAGCCAGTAATACATTTCAATTTATTTCATCTGGAAATCGCGCTGCATTAAGAACCGCTGTTACCCATATGTCGCTGAAACATGCAAATCTATGTTAGACTGCTGCTATCACGAGCAGGGCCCTCTACCACTCGTACCAATCTGTAAACGTAATGCGATGTCTGTACATGCATAGGTCACCATCTATTTATTCCCCATTGCACAGCAATACAGAATGTCTAAGGCTTCACAAATAAATGATAATCACTGACATGTTGAATTTCATAACAGGTCTCAATGGACAGTGTCTATATATGAAGAACCTTTATTAACAACATGTAACTGGATTTAATAAACTTTCCACTTAGGTCATGGCATGTAGTGAATGCAGACGGTTCAAGCTCTTTGGGATGCTCAAATATTTGGAGCCAAGAAACAGATTTTCAACACAGAATTATAAACACTACTGTCTACAAGACCTTTAATATTTCTAGGACTTCCTTTCAAATAATGAGTCTGGAAAAGAGTCAGTAAAATGAAAGCCAATGTCTCAGAATTTTCAAATAAAAGTAGAAAAAAAACATTTAAGACATTTACTATGAGGTGTCCAAAAAATTAGTAGATAAGAGTATTGAGAACTGACAGATATTTCCTTTATGTCACAAATTGCATGTAAATGTAAGTCTACACTTGTTGCTTTAATTATATATTCTGCCAAGTGACAAGTGTGATTAATCATCATCATATCATATTTATATAGTGCCATCATATTCCGTAGCGCTTTACAATTGGGGACAAACATAGTAAACTAATAAACAAACTGGGTAAAACAGACAAAGAGGAGAGCCCTGCTCGCAAGCTTACATTCTATGGGACAGTGGGAGTTTCACACATGAGGCTAAGTCTATATTTTGCATTTCGGCCCAGCCAGACTGCAAAGGTAAAAGTGATTCATAAGCTAAATGATCCTGTCACACAACAATGTTGGTCAGGCAGTAGTTTCTTGTGTGAAATTGTGTAACGGGTGGTAATAGGGTAATGTAGTGAGGTTAAGAGGGTGGTTGAGGAATATTATAAGCTTGTCTGAAGAGGTGGGTTTTCAGAGAACGCTTAAAAGTTTGTAGATATATAGCGCAGTAGTCACTAAGCAACAAGGCAACATAAAAAACAGCTGTTTTGTCATCTCACCTGTTTTCGAAAGAAGTTTAAAATGTTGGCTGGCTGGGTAATAACGTCCTCTTTAGATGTTAATATGGGCACAGCACCTGTCAGGTGAAAATACAACACATTAATAGACAGCAATGTTCAAGTCAATAGATGCGTTCAGGACAAAGATCAACAGCTGATTGGTTAAGAATCCTTGACCCCGTTTAATGATAATCATACCAAATTGATGTATTATGTATGGCAATGTACAAACATTTATGGATCATGCAAATATTAAAGTGCACAGCACAGTGGAGACAGAGGGCTAGCACCAAGACCCACGAGGATGTAGTGACATCACTAAAGCATGTGCCTCATGTCTCGATGATGTCACTAGTTCCCTGTGATTTGATTGGCTGCATTCTCCTGGTCCAGCCCACAAAATGGTTGTCTCCCTGGGTGACGGGTACAAAATACAACCCAGATGCTGTAAAGGGTCAGTAAACAACAATGCACAGAAACACATGGAAATGCATATTCACATTTTGAAATACAGATTTTTTGGGTTCATTAGTATTCTCATTGTAGTCTGCCATGTTCTCAGAATATCCTGCAAAGAATCAGTTCACTAATCATCAGAACGAGATCTCTTTATGCGGTAACGTAACTGAGCAATGTAATGTGTACTGTAATCTGAATAAAGTACAGCAGAATACTCTGGTGGTTTAATCAGTGTATACAGCACGGTCATGACAATGTTCACTGCATCCGTTCCAAAAGCCAAAAGTAGATTGCTCTTTGTTTAAATACCAGACGCCTCAATTGTAAAAGAGGTTACATAATCTCCCCAAAGCCCCTATCACCTAAGAAAACGATTGGTAAGCGTTCTTTCCTGAGTAAGTCATGTTTATGTGATTGCGTTACTGTAATATCTCCCTGTATAATGTTTCTCTAATGTTAACCAGAACATTTTCTAAGTATAAAATGAGAAAAACAAAACAAAAGACACTTTCTTCAATACGTAACCTTCCTAGAACAGACATTTAAGCTTTAAAGTTGTTTTCATGGGTTCTTGATTACTTTATATAAACTAATTTTCTGCCACATTATCTTACTGTATTCAGGGAAGTAACAGAGCAAAAGGTGAAATCCATGCAAAAGCACATTGAATGTATTCGAGAAGGGCCCGCTCCCCCTGTGTTTTCCTTATGTGATTTTGCAGGTTTTAGTGTAATTATGTAAATGTATTGTTCGTAATTAATTAATTTTGACGCTTTTGTACTTGCAATGTTAGGCAGTGATGGACAACCTGATATACTTCATGTGGGGCCCTCCAACCTCCAATAGGGTTGCACATCACTCTCAATTTTAAATTAACTTCAGCACCCCACATTCCTCATCCTAAAATGTACCCACATGCCACTAAAATCTGCCACTTGCTCCAAAATATCACCCCCCCCCCCCCATGCCACTCAGACCTCTGCACAGCACCCCTCGCATTACCCCACACTTACCTGCAAAACTGACCTAGCAGAGGAATGGGGGAGAGGACACTGCACAAACTACTCCCTCTCTTCTGATTGGCTGTGCTGTGTGACCTCACCGCAGTGTGCAGAGGTGGTCACATGATGAGAAAGCCAGAAAATCAGCGTTACTTCTGTAAAAAAAAATCTGGCTGCTGCCCACCAGTGCTTTAAGGTATTTAGTGCCATAATACAAGTTAGTAGCTGCACTTCTAAATCTCTGTTTGTCCCAAAAAGAAACCTGTTGTCATGAGCTGCTCTGTTGGTTTGCCTTCCCTTTAGCAGGCTGCAACCACTTTGATTATAACAACTAGCACAGTCATTGGCTGTACTGGTTGTTTTTTCTAAAGAACCCAGTGGGTAACCCAGATCCTATAAAGTCAAATGGGTGCAATGTAACATGACTGATACATATTGTGGTCATAGAGCAGCACGGTGGCTAGCATTGCCACCTCACAGCTCTGGGGTCATGAGTTCGAATCCAACTAGGGCCCTATCTATGTGGAGTTAGTAAGTTGTCCCTGTATTTGCAGGAGTCACTCCTTCCAAGTCCAAAAACATACTAGTACGTTTATTGGCTTCTGACAATATAAACTAAGCTCAAAAGGAGCAGGGACTGATGTGAATGACTTCATATTCTCTGTACGGTGCTGCATAATATGATTGGCGCTATGTAAACAAACAATAGGTTATATAATATGTGCGCCAGCGATAATAGTTGTGGTGATAAAAAGTGTGGTCTTCGTTATGTATACTGCATATCTGCAAGCTGTATCTTAACCTTACCATGGGACCTCCAAAACATGAATCTGGCCAGATTGGCAGACATGGGAAGACTTTCCCTGAAACCCACCACGTTTGTCACATGTAATTTAACCACTTTGATGTAAGTCACAAGAAGAACATAGCTCCCCAGGGAGGTGGTAATCGTTTTCACGATTACCACCATTTCCATTTCAAGAAGTCCTACACTTAAACTCAGAATGTGTGAAAAAACTATTTAAATATAAGCAGACTTGCCTCCATACCGATGCTGTAGATCTCCGATCGCAGCAGGATGCTGACCGCAAGTGATTCCAACTAGACAGGTGTCCATCACTAGACTTTGACGTCATTGTGACCTCTATCGCTTTTAATTTAAAGCGACATTGTCGGCTTAAGTGTTTAAACACTTAACCTGCGGGTTCCTGACATTGCAGCTTTAAATTAAAAGCAATAGAGGTCACAATGACATCAAAGTCTAGTGATGGACACCTGTCTAGTTGGAATCACTTTTGGTCAGCATCCTGCTGCGATCGGAGATCTACAGTGTCAGTATGGAGGCAAGTCTGCTTATATTTAAATAGTTTTTTCACACATTCAGACTTTAAGGGGCATATTCAATTGTCAGCGAGTATTTTATTTAGAGCGTGTTAAGTCATTTTCCCGCTGTTTTTCATCATTTTCAAGCGGGTTAACTTTACCCGCAATTCAATTCCATTTTTAACGCTACGTTTTTGCTCATGAAACGGTCCTCTCGCGCTCCAGTAGAAGGTCTACTGAAAGTATAGGGTGTGCGAGAGGCAGTCGCGTTAAAAGCTATTCAATTGTTTTTTAACGCGGCGGGTAAAACAGGCAAATATGCTGTTTTATCTCGCACCTCCTTGGGGTGTGTTAAAAATAAAACACCTCTGAAAAGTAGTTGAAATCATGTAAAAATGTGGAAAAAAAAAGTTAAGCTTATGTTTATCACTAATGCCTAACTTGTGTAAGTTGATTTTCCTGTGAAAAAATAATGAAATAAAAAAAAAACGAACACTAATTTATGTATGTTTTTGGTACAAATATGAATGTAGTAATGTGTTTTGACATGGTATAGATGATTGGATGGTAAAAAATAGTTCAATTAAAAAATATGCTAAATAAAGTACTGAAATGTAGAGATTATCATCAATGTGTAATGCAATCTAACGTATGTAAATGTATGCAAAATATTTTTTTTGTCTTCTACATGACAGCGTTAAAACTCCCCTTCACTGCCCTAAAGTCTCGCAAACACAATTTTTAAAGCGCGGGGGCAGCGTTACCTCTTTTGCAATTGAATTGCACGAGTTTTCCCGCTGCTCCAAAAGGTCGCTAATGCCGGCAAAAGCCCGCGCAGGACTTTTTTTTTTTCACGCTGCGGGGACAAAACAATCTCTCTGACAATTGAATATGCCCCTAAGTGTAGGACTCCTCAGTGTCAGAATTTTACGCACCGTTAAAGCGTACCCAACTCCCCCAGGGAGTAAAATATGCCATAAACAAGTGGTAAATATGTACATGGTGCTTCTGAATGATGGTCAGGGCCCAAAAAAAAAAAAAAGTGAAGGATTAATCGGTGCCACACTCCAAATGCAATTGAAGAGGGGGGAATATACACACAATTGTGGCTTAGTGATTAGCAATTCTGCCTCTCAGCACTGGGGTCCCGAGTTTGATTCCCAACCATGGCCTTATCTGTGTGGAGTTTGTATGTTTCCCCCGTGTTGCACTGGTTTCCTCCCACATTCCAAAAACATACTGGTAGGTTAATTGGCTGCTATTAAAGTTAACCTTAGTCTCTCTCTGTCATTGTGTGTGTGTAATTTAGACTGTAAGCTCCAATTGAGCAGGGACTGATGTGAGTGAGTTCTCTGTACAGCGCTGCGGAATTAGTGGCGCTATATAAATAGCCGACGATGATGATAATGAATTGCTGTAGAAGAAGAAATGGCAGAGAAACTTGGGTAACACCTCGGAAGAGAAATTTCCCATTCTTCAGGCTTAATTAAAACACAATGAAATGCATGTTTAGTGGCTCCAAAAGATGCCAAGGGTTACACAACTTATGCAGTCATCATGTAACAGTAAGTGTGATAGGGGCAGGTGACATCTACACCAAGGTTCACTTATCAGTCAGGAGAGTATAGCTATCTAATCTAAACATAGTGTTACAGTCTATAGCGAAATCAAGTAGTTACTACTAAAATTACCAACGCAAGTAGTGCCAATAATTATGGGAAGCTCAGTTCTCTGAGTAGTTTACAACATGTCACCATGAAGTCATGTGACGTGTATGCAGCAAAACTGCACTTGGAGAAGCAGCATGAATGAGTCCCCATAGACAGATCTATCTCCATTAGACTGGTATGTTAGACACCATTCCTGGCACCAAATTTAGTAGATGACCCATTAATCTTTGTTACAACAATCTATTCTTTGAAACATTGTAAAGTGAAACAGTGCACATTTAGGAGGTGTGTAATACCTTGTGGACATGCCCAGGTATAATCCACTGGATTTAGTTTCAGGGGAGCGCCAACAAATTTTGCATATGCCTAGAAAAATACCAAAATAAGAGAGGGGTAAGAAAGCATAGTAAGAGTACAAATATTGTTTATACATGTGTACAAACTTATTTCCCAAGTACCATTTGCTAAACCATATGGAAGTCCATCGTTTCCTGATCCACTATTTGTATACCAAGCTTGGTTCCAGAGAGGAATATTGTAAGACATATAGAAGCCTCAAGAGAAGATTAAATTATTTATGTAATTTATATGGCATCAGGATATGGACTGGTTGTGATTATATGTTATACAAAGATAGTACAAATAAGAATTGCAATAGTTCATTCCTTCATGTATGACCAAATCTCTCTCTTTATCTAAGCATTTATTAGAATTTAACAGTTCCCAGCCAAAAATCTTTTTAAACATGTTACTAGAAAAACTTTAAGAATAGAAAATCACGCTGCATCATCCAGCTCTGCCTCTCAGCACAACTGGCCTGTGACATCTCCTCGGCAAGACCACCTCTATTACCTAATGGTGATTGCCTCTCATTGGGGTAAGTCATCTGAATTCCATACATTGGCGACAATAATACAAAGGCTACAAAACATAGAAAGCACTTGCAGCTGGATGATGCAGCAAGCTCTATTTAAGATCTTCTTCACAGAAGGTGTAAGTTTCTGCCAGCCTTGTCCTTGTCCTTATCTAATTATTCAGGATTTATCTACATACAAAAAGTATTAGACCTGCTTTATATTTAAACAGCTTAGATATGCCTCTCTCTCAACACTTGGCCTGACCATTGCAATACAAACAAAATTATAATCTACAATTAAGAGAACACAATGAAAACGGAACAAAAGCTGCAAAAACACTCAAGGTTACTAACAAAGAAACCTGTTACTGCAAAGTTTACCTCAACCAATCTCCTCTCATTTCTATAAGACCTGCACAGTGCAACACAGCTGTCTGCATGGCAGTGTTCAATGTCATTTCTACTTCCTAAACCTTAATTTTGGTCATGTGACACTGGTCATGTGACATTCTACAGCAGACATGTCAGCATGTTTAGTCATAAATATAAAAGCTTATTCCGGCACTAAAAATGGCTGCTCAGACGGGGTACCAGCGCTGGGAATCTGCACCCCAAAAAAATGTATAAACAACCAAAATAAGCGATGGTATACCGGGTCTGCCACAAAAGCACTCATGCACGTTGTATACAATAGAAAAGTAAATTTATTAAAACATTCTAAAAACCACATAGAAATGGTAAATACATTGTGACCATATATTAGATAGTACCAGTGCCAATTAGAACATATAGCGAAGTAGATGCACCTACACGATGTTCAAAAAATATCAAAAATGTATATCGATATATACCAGTTCAGCAGCTTTACACAACCACTTCTCTTAACTTTGTAGTGCGCTGTAAGGTGTAAAATTCATTGAGACAAAGTTCCCAAGTTCCATAGAACTATAGTGTGGAGCTGTAGAATAATGTATTGAGGGAGGATTAACTGCGTAGGACTCCAATTGATAATATCAAGGTGTGTGAAAGTCTTACCAGATCTCTGGCATCATATATGTATTGGGATAGAATTATATTTCTATTTAGAAATGTCAATATCAGATAAAGGTCTGTGTTTATTGATTTAATATCCTCTATGAGAATAGGGGCAGAGCACTCATGCACGGAGAACGAAGGGTTAAAATTCTACCATGTGTTAATTGTTTATAATTTACTGTGTACTTAAAAGACGACCAGGGTCATGGTGAAATCTATCTCTGAGGAAATCACCTATATGGTGATGAAACGCGTCAGTTAAGCAACAATAGTTTGTTGGCTGAATACCAAGTGCCATTCTTTCATTGTGCTTCTTTACAAGCGACCACTTAATCCTTGACAGCTTTCGGAGAGCCCCGTAGGAGACGGGTGCGCACCTCTATGACGTCTGATGTGCGCGACCCCAATGCGCTATTGTGTGTGGAGCGGACAAGAGCGATGATCGGAGCTCCGACTGGTTTTTGCGATCTACCAACTAGAGGAGGTTTCTTCAACTGAGGTATCGGATTATACCACTGAGGTATTGGTCTTGCGTATGATGCCAGAGATCTGGTAAGACTTTGACACACCTTGATATTATCAATTGGAGTCCGGTTATTACCTACGCAGTTAATCCTCCCTCAATACATTATTCTACAGCTCCACACTATAGTTCTATGGAACTTGGGAACTTTGTCTCAATGAATTTTACACCTTACAGCGCACTACAAAGTTAAGAGAAGTGGTTGTGTAAAGCTGCTGAACTGGTATATATCGATATACATTTTTGATATTTTTTGAACATCGTGTAGGTCCACCTACTTCGCTATATGTTCTAATTGGCACTGGTACTATCTAACATATGGTCACAATGTATTTACCATTTCTATGTGGTTTTTAGAATGTTTTAATATGTTTAGTCATAAACCCACCTTGGTTGTAGACTACCTTATGCTACAAAAAAAAAAAAAAATTGAACTAGAAGATAGATCATTCGGAGGGGGCTGTTTTCCCAACAGTGGGACAAGAACAGATCTCAATTGCTCTTTAGACCACTGCTTCCTAATATTCAGACAACACCAGGAACTGAAAGCTGAATACATACACAGATTATAAGTGTTTTTACTTTATGAGCGACCAGTAAAGCATATAGACATGTAATATTTTCCACAGTGACCCTTATTTCTGTACACATGTATTTAATATGCAAAGAAGATGTCATAAGCTGCAACAGAACAGCGTAATGAAGGAGTCTGTCACGAACATTGAGCAGAACACTGGAATGCATCTCCAATTTTTTAAAGAGAAAAAGGTACTTTTCTACGACATGGGGGTATCAGATGTACTAGACATTTAAGTCATCACAGTAGATGTTTTTAGTGTGCTGTATTACAGCTTTCCTGGCAATCATTACAGAGGCTCCACAAACAGCTATTGATGCATAATACATGCACAAGCCTGGCCTACATCAAACATCACTCTGAGTACTTATGAGCTTGTATCAACAACCGTGCTAAAAAAAAAAAAAAAAAAAAGGCAAATTTCAAACATGCCAACAGCATCTCCAGTAACTGCATCGCAAATTACTTCAGTATAATTAAAACCGTATGTATATTATGTACAGTACAGCTTAACAGGCAAAATGGAATAGGTCTAATTTATTAATATTTACACCCACTGAGCAATGGAACAAAATATATTTTATGTCAAAAGACTATATATACTCATTTTACTCTTCCCATAAGCACTTTAATTTGACCCGATTGTTTATTCACCCCCACGATTACGGACAAATTGGAGAAAGAGTAACAAACTTTAAACGACTCATTAAATCTTCCTCTTACATCCCAATAATGTATAGCTAAAAAACAGGGACACTGGCAGCTCCCACGTGTCCCAATCTGGCCAAACAACATTGGTCACTGTGACAAAAGCAGTAAGTAACAAGTCCTCACTTTTGTCCTAAGTTCTGCAGTGACCAAAATATTATGGTTCAGTTTATCCAATGCCAGATGCTTGGCTTATGTCAATGCAGATAACAGGGTCTTTGTACCCCAAAAGGCCTCTGTCAGCACCAAGAAAATGACTAAACTGTTGCTGATGTATGTCAAAAGGCTCAAATGGCAAAGCAAAACAAGTTAATGATGCTTGCTGTGACATTGATCATACCCATATGTGTTAATTCAATTTGTATAGAACATTTGTTTCCAGCACAAACCAACAACTTTGCAACTCATCTAATTCAGTTGTGGGCAACCCGATACACTTCAGTGGCCACATGGTGCGCCCCCCTACCCTTCAAAAGGGCACATTACACTTAATCTCAGTAATAAATGCCTGCACCTGTGTATGAATTCACGAAGCCACAAAGATCTGTAATACAGCAAGCCTGTCCTTTACTCTAATGCTTCAGAGTAATACAAGATAGAGAAGGGCCACCCTACTAACAGAGTAGTCTGCTGCAAAGAGATGGAGATGCTGGCATTATTTAGTTATTCCGTTATATTTTATACATCAGGACAATGCACAGGCTTCAATGTACACAAATTTCATTTACTTACTCCAATTCTCAAGTGTTTCAACTAAAGAGATAATATAATAATGTTATTTGTGTATTTATTTTGTGGCATGTTAGCACTATGTAGTAGTATAAGATACACATAATTAAAATACATAGGACTTGCAATTAAAATAGCCTTTTAGTATGTACAAATGCAAAAATACAGCTGCAACCTTAACCTCTGTAGGTTAATTTCTTATGTTTATTCTAAACTACGCCAATGTATTTATTATGCATATACAGTAACTCTTATTCAAACACATCTCTATTTCATACCTTCCTTCACATACATAAAAAAGATTGGTACATTCCTCCAGTCTGTACTCTGTCGCAGGTTTTGTCTGGTAAGACTGGTATAAATCTTGCTCAGTCTGGAAAGGCCGGTCCAGACTAGGCTGTTAGCTTGTAAATGTCATCTCTTACATATAGAGGATTGGCCACCATGGAGAGAAATATTATAAAACAAGTAAATATATTAAAATAAATTCTTCAGGTAAATCTACTGGGAACCAAGATCATGCACGTCTCTCACGTTTATGCCATTACCATGACTAAGTGCAAGATTCAGAGTGTGGGTTCCCTCACAATGACCTCAACTCAACTGAATAGAGTTTCAGCAAACAAACACTACTTATTGAAGACGATAAGAAAGTCAAAGGAGCAATACTACCTAAAGCCACCCATAACAATTCAGAGGGAAGATTAGGTCAATGTAGATCTTACTGACTGAAAATCAATGCATGGGTAGAAAACAGCAACCAATCAACTAAGAATGTATCAGATGTTGATCGGAACCAGCTGAAAACGAGGATGGAGATGAAAGCAACCTGATTGAGTATGTTGGCGTCATCTGATAACACAAATTGTGGCACAGAGAATCTGACTGACTTAGGACTTCTCCCTAATACCACTGCCACCAGGCCCGCGTGGACTATTGCGGAGTAAACCAGGCAATAACTTTTGCTCGGTGTCTGTGGAATGCACATATACCCACAGGAGTGGCGGGCAAAGCGATGAGTCCTCTTACTGCCGCCACTCTAAACTTTTATCAGTAAACTAAGGGGAGATTTTCTATCGCTGCAATAAGAAATCTTTGATTTTGCCCGATAATGGTAAATAGACCCCATAGTCAGAGAAAGACACCACTATATACTACTCAATAACACCCTTACTTGTGTGATGCAGACTGAGGACTAAAGGAAGTGGAACTTTCAGCTTAACATTAAATTCACCCTTTCCTTCACAGCTTCCATTGGCAGCACACTCAAGTGATTTTAAAAAGATTTTGTGGGGTAAGTTGGACACTTGTCTGTTAGGACAAAGTCCCATCCAGGACCACTGTCACATTACTTTCTGTGGAGAGACAAGAATGTGATAACATGAATGAATTTAAAAAAAATTAGGGAAGCTGAGGGTTTGAGGTTTTTCCCCTACATCAAGCATTTGGAAAACCCTCACTAGAAATCCTGCCTCTGTCCCTGGGAATATGGATCAATACAAGAGCCTAACATTAGTTTCCATGGGCATCATTTTTTTTTATAGAACCAGAGCAATTGCAATTGTTTTTATTTTAGAAGAAAATTATACATTGTCACCACTACTCAAACTATCCTAATCATTGGCATGAAATGAGAATTAAAGAAACCTCTACCAACAAGAAAATAACCCATTTACAGCCGAGAGTGATATATTCCATACAGTGAGTGAAGTGGGTTCAGATGTCATTAGTTTAGTACATGTCACCCTTCTCCTTAATGTCACCAATGTGTGACCTTCATGGAACCTTCACTTTACATGGAGAATGTATCATCCTACAGCACATGAACACTACAAGGTAAGCGGACACAGCTGGCAGCAGTGCTACACATCAGGCTAGGGATGCAGAGCGCTGTACAGGGCTTGCACCTGTCCTCTAGTATGCTGGCTGTCTACACTGACCACATCAGACGCTGCAACATCCCAGCCTGTCTCTATGGGTTACACCCCTCTTACCAGCACAACCAGGCACTCGGGGTGCACGGAGGGCAGTCCCCAATCTCCACCCCAAAACCTGAGCTCCATCACGGGAGTCCCTGCTGCAAATCGGCTGCAGCAGCCGAGCGTCAGTCGGGAACTTCCTGCCGGAGCCGCACGCTATGCTCCGCCCCCCGAGGGCGTGGCCTCCATGTCCGCACATGCAGCCAGTGGTTAGTAGCCCCACCCATTCCTCTACGGGAAAGCCGCTGTAATCGTACAACGTCCTGCTGTAGACCGCGCCCACACAACTTGTCAATCATTATGTTTTATCACGCCCACTACTGGTTACGTCCCGCCCATTCCAGTGATGTCGCCAAAAAAGATACTGCGCCCCCTACAGGTGATCAGTCAAAATACTGAACATAACATTTCACTATGTTTTCAGGTTATAAAAAGGACAGTATCGTCATCATCATCATCACCACCATTTATTTATATAGCACCACTGATTCCACAGCACTGTACAGAGAACTCACTCACATCAGTCCCTGCCACATTGCAGCTTACAGTCTAAATTCCCTAACATACACACAGAGTGAAATACTAGGGTCAATTTTGATAGCAGCCAATTAACCTACCAGTATGTTTTTTGGAATGTGGGAGGAAATCGGAGCACCCGGAGGAAACCCACACAAACACAGGGAGAACATACAAACTCTACACAGATAAGGCCATGGTTGGGAATTGAACTCATGACCCCAGCGCTGTGAGGCAGAAGTGCTAACCACTTAGCCACCGTGCTGCCCCGTTATAGCTATGCATCAGGCTATGGCTTCAGTTATGTTTTCAGGTTACAAAATGTGTAGAAAAAAAAAATATTATTATTATTATTGCAGTACCGGGTTAGCCAGAAAAATCTATGTGATGTTAGATACTTTTGTGTCAAAAAGACAAAAGCATACTTGCCAACTCTCGGAAACAAGTTTCCGGGAGAGGGGGCGTGACTGGAGGGCGGGAGGGGGCGGGACGAGGCCAAACGTGTCATTTTGGTCCCGCCCCCCGCGAAAACGTAATTTACGTCGCGGGGGGGGGGCAAAATGATGCAATTGGCCTCGTTCCGCCCCCTCCCGCCCTCCAAAAAGGCGTCAATCACCGAGAATCGCGTCATTTGACGCGATTCTCGGTGAAATCCAGGATGCGGGAGAAATGCCAACTGAATTTCGGGAGTCTCCCGGACATTCCGGGAGAGTTGGCAAGTATGGACAAAAGTATTATAGGAGTGATACCTCTGTGCTCTGAAAGCTAGCAAATATAATAAAACATTTTTGCTTAGCCAATAAAGTTATCACTCCTATAATATTTTTGTCTTTTTTGACACAAAAGTATTTAACATCACATAGATTTTCAGGTTACAAAAAGAACAGTATCTCTATGTATCAGGCTATGAGTTCAGTTATGTTTTTCATTTATTATTGAACGCTTTGTTTGCTACATATTTTTTTATTATCTACCCAAGTAAATGTTCTGCTATTTTGTCCATGACGTAGATGTAAAGGTTTTAACAACACATTCAAATACATGCAATTTTATTTTATTTCATTGATTTTCCTTGATTTTTTCATGTTTACTTTTACCCATAGTTAATGTTACCCTATAAATACACCCCCAAATGTACCTGATTAATGCATACTGGTAAGTAAATGGTAGTGTGTGTTAGTATGATATATAATTATAATGGATCAAATACAAATGATAAGAAGGACTTTGGTGCTCTTACTTAATAATAACAAGCACTTTTCCTAATGCAAGTCAAAATGGTTTGTTCTTATTTAAATGTCCAATATATCCCGTAAGTCCAGAAAAATGTTCATGTTTTCCAAAGGTGTCATCCAAATACTTGTATCTATGGTCATTCCTTGACAATATAAAGTAATATAGTGTAGAAATATGAAGTAATATAGTAGTGTAATATTTCTTAAATCAAATAGTAACACCACATGTCTTTAATAGTGTTCAGATTACTTCTAAATTTAACAGAGTGAAATTTCTTCTGTGAAGAAACAGTGTATTAATGTAATAAACAGTGATTCCTCCAGAAAATCAAATCCATTCAGTTTTATCCACAATCACCAATGTGATCACACCCTTTTGTGAATGCACTTACTAGAAATAAGTATAGACTTATTTTGAAAATATACATCATTAGTGCTTTGCAGAATTGACTGTGGATTCTCAATCAAAGGTTTCAACATTTGTATATAAAAAAGTGAAAAGCACTTTAGTATATTATCCTTTTTAATGTTTATTGTTACAAACAGCCAAAAACACATTTATAAGACATATGAATAAAAATAGAACATCAAAACAATAGTAGAAATGGAGTACACCCAGTTCTCCTACCAGACTTTCACAGGTATAGTGACTATATAGAATAACGGGTCTATGCATTATTACAATGCGGTGTCACTAAATATGCATCGCTGCAAATCTTAGTGATGCATATATAAGCATACATCACGCCGGGGGCTACTTTGGGAGCCCCGGCGAAGTGACTCCGCTGCTGCTATCTCATTTTCCTATTTACTGGCAGCCTAGCACTGCCGGTGAAAGGAGGAAGTGATGTGCACATGCGCATAGCACTTCCACTGTAACGGATTCTGCAAAGCTGTAGAGTCTTCAGCAGGATCCAATAGGAAAAGAAAAGTAATCCTGAGATGGCGCTATCTTCAGAGCCGGATTAACAATAGGGCTAAAGGGGCTACAGCCCAGGGGCCTCGGGCAGCTGGGGGGCACGCTGACATTTATCGGGTCTCTGACTGTCACTTGTTCAAGGAAAATGGTAGGCAGCTACCAGCAAATGTTATGCTGTTAACTGCCTGCTGTCACTGTAGGACTTACCGCGTAATTGCTACAGGGAGTGGAACAACGGAAGGAGGTAAATTCACGGGGGGCCTCATGGGGGGGGGGGGGGGGCTCACAGTATCCTTAGCCCGGGGGCCTCCCTTCCCTTAATCCGGCCCTGGCTGTCTTACTGCGCAATGCAAAGCTTATCAAAGCTTCATGCATTGCAGAACTTCGCAGTTCCCATAGTATTCTATGGGGATTGCGAAGACAAACGTAAAGTGGGTTATGGCAGGAGAAAGCTTTGATGCATTCTATGATGGCCATTTAATGGAGAGAACTGCTGTTTTCTCCGTTTTAATGACTCATCGTAGTTTGATGCACGGACCCCTCAGTGAGTCGGATAAGGGAAATTGTATCACTCTAGTTCCAGTATTCTTTTGACATGCTTAACCCAGAGAAGCGTTTCAAGTGGCAAGTGCAGGGGTTGTGGTGACATGATTCGCGTTATCATTTCCCCTCACTTGCTGCTCAGTTATGCAATTCACATAATTGTGCAGGGGGGGCATGATGATACGATTCATGATGAATCGCGACATCAAAACTCCACCCACTTCACTAGGGAAGAGGACGAAATCCGGGGGATGCCATTCTGGAGTTAGGGAGAACTCCCCGGAATTCCGAAGTCTCACGGACAATCCGAGCCCATAGGCAAGTATCACATAGAACCTTTGTGGATCTGAAGGTAAAGAGACTTATAGTTAATAATAAACTTTTGCCTAGATTTCCTTTTTAGGGTTAGTAAAATAAAAAACACAAATAATTGTAATGTGTGACTTGTAGACAGCAACATTAAAACAAAAAATGACCATAGCATAGTATTAGCTGGTGGTGCACAATAAATTTGTAATGATAAATTAATTGTGCTCACCCTAAATGGATTGGGCGTGACCTATAGTTTATGAAACTCTGGTTCATATTTGCTACATTTTTATTTTGTTCAGTAATAGCATACACATTGACTGTTTATCCAAGGTTATAATCATTCTGGTGTATAGTACAAACTTTATAAACATACTCCTCAGTTGTGACCATTATTTCACTGAACCATCAATTCGGCACAATTAGAAGCCATATTTAATATTTACGTAATCAATCTCGGCAGTGCATTTCCTTTTCAAGTGTTTCCATAAACCTGCAAGTATTTAAAATAATGTTGTTTAATTTGACTTCAGATAACATTTTTACTGTAAGTCAGTGTCTGGAAAAATAAGTAGTTCTATAATTACAATCATCCTGCCTTCTATAATACCATCCTTAAATGTTTTGGCTTCTATAGAAATGTTATATTCTTTATAGTTAATGGGTCTGATTCATTAAAGAAAATAAGTAAAAAAAATTGTACGTTTTCTCCTGGACAAAACCATGTTACAATGCAAGGGGTGCAAATTAGTTTATTATTTTGCACATGAGATAAATACAGGCTGTGTTTTCATGTAGCACACAAATACTATTATTTTGTACACTGAAACTTAAAGTTGATCTAGGACATGCCTTACCCCAACTATAAATCTGTCCCCACATTTTAAATGTAGCTCCCCTTTCAATACAACATGGTTTTGCCAAGGCGCAAAGTTACTCGTTTTGGGGGTTTTTTTTGCTTTACTTTCCTTAATGAATCAGATCCAATGTATTTTATCTTTGTATGTGTATGATCAATTTAATATAAGGACCCATCTAACAATACATATGCATACATACAAGCCCTGTCCACTTGTATGACATCAATTAAATTGATGGTACTAACAAGACCCATATACCTGCTAAATGCCCTGATTTAGATGGCACAGTGACCATCTGAGAGCACTGTCCCGCCATTCCACAAGTTGCCACGTGTAGAGGTATGTCCTGCTCACGTTAAATTTGGTAAATATTTCTAAATACCAAGATGGGCTATTAGATGAGAGGCAATTCACCTACCTTATTTGCACATTTTGCTAGTTATAAATTGATTAAGCAGCTTGCCTTTTTCATATTGTTTACTTCTTTTAAGATATTTTCACTCTGATGCACTGGGATGCCTAGTGCAGATTGCCTGCATTGCCTGCATGCCTGTGTACTGTAGGTCACTGTACACACTTAAGGGGTAAAGCAGAGTAGCTGTTTTGAGCATATGTTTCATTTTTTTCCTGCAATGCGCATGCTTAGATATCAGGCGCACGTAAGAGAGATGGATGCAAAGTTGAACCGATCTCAAATGGGGATGATGGAACAGGCAGTGAATAGGCGTTTCAACGCTCCCCAATGAACAGTAAGGGAATGTTGACAATATTGCAATCAGATCTAGACCTTGCAAACAATGGTAAACATGCCTGACACAGGTGTTTCCTTGCACCTGCTTGACCCAGGTGCAATCCTAATGATAACGATACCAGTGATGACAATATGAAAGCTGACATTCACACACAGGATAGTGTAGTCAACCAGTGGTTGCATAATTGTGGCACAATTGAACAGCTAAAATCAGTGTTTTCAATCAGGCTGCCATGTATGTATGTGTACCTTATTTAAAAAAATATATACATTCACTGGCATGACACGGAATACTTTTATTGATTTAATTTAAACTATATAATAAATATTTTTTTAAAAATTCATATTTGTCTGGTTTCTTTCCACTAACGGAGAGTTTTAGTGTAGATCAAGGTTTTTAAGTTGCAGTGACAGTAGGATATAAATGTATTTAACAATGTCTTAAAATATATAGATTTATATTTAGTACATGGGGATGTCACGTAACATTAACAAAGTGCAAAATTATGAATAATTACATAACAAATGTTTTTTATGGTATGCGGTCGGCGGCTAGACATTCATTTGGTTGATATTCAGAAAGTAGACAACATTAGGTCAATAATTGAAATGTAGACAGTATTATTAGGTCAACAATTCGAATATAGATAACATTATATGTTTAAGGATAGGGTTATTCTTAGGAATATGGTTAGGGTTAGGAATATTATTGTCAAGCTAAAATTACTGTCTACATTTCAATTGGCGATCTAATACTATTGTCTACATTTCAATTGGCGACCTAATAATACTGTCTACATTCCAATGTGGCGACCTACTAATACTGTCTACATTAGCTTTGTCAACCTAATAATACTGTCAATGTTCTTTCTGTCGATTTTCTAACCCTGTCTATATTATGCCGTTAACCATATAAATATCGATCATGTAACTGCATGCAGAAATCTAAGCGCACCTGCACAAAACAAGGTCTGCAATACCACCAAATAGGATTTTGTGCTGCACCTCTGTCCTTATACATGCTATAAATTACCTCCTGTATATGTACTAAAAAACATATCACTCCCAGTGATATCTCTCAGTTTGATAGAACATGTAGTGGAATCAGTAAAGCTTAGTAATTAAATTTTAGAAAACCCACTGATTTCTATGTTCCCCACATTCTGTAATGGTAAAAGGAGACATGATATATATATTTGGCACAACATATATTATTATACAAAAACATTTCATATTATTATACAGCTTACATTATTATACAAACACACTATGGGCTAGATTTACTAAACGGCGGGTTTGAAGAAGTGGAGATGTTGCCTATAGCAATCATTCAGATTCTAGCTGTCATTTTGTAGAATGCACTAAATAAATGATAGCTAGAATCTGATTGGTTGCTATAGGCAACATCTCCATTTTTTCAAACCCGCCGTTTAGTAAATATATTATTATTATTATTATCATTTATTTGTTAGGCGCCACAAGATTTCCGCAGCGCCGTACACAGTACAAACAGTAGACTATACAGGGTGAAAAAGTACAGAACAAGAAACAAAAATACCAATACTTCAGAAACTCCAGGCAGGCTGCTGCAATAAGCATGGAGCAGAAGAACAGGTGAGGAGACAGGAGGGAAGAGGGCCCTGCTCATTCGAGCTTACATCCTAAGGGAGGGTTGACAGACCAGGCACAAGAGGAGCCGGTTGAGGCAATGGGAGAGAGGGGAGAATGAGCGGAGGAGATAGGGGTTAAGTGGATGGTTGGTATGCTTTGAGTAAGAGGTGAGTTTTGAGTGCACGTTTGAAGGAGCACAGAGTGGGAGAGAGGCGGATGGAGCGAGAGAGGTCATTACAGTGAATGGGGGCTGCACGGGAAAAGTCCTGGATTCTGGAGTGGGAAGAGGTGATCAGAGTGGAGGAGAGGCGACGGTCATTGGCCGAGCGCAGGGAGCGGGCGGGAGTGTGAATGGAGAGGAGGTTGGAGATATAAGGGGCAGTAGAGTGGGAGAGAGCCTTGTAAGTGGTGGTGAGGAGTTTGAAAAGAATTCTGTAGGGGAAGGGGAGACAGTGAAGGGCAAGGCAGAGAGGGGAGGCAGAGGAGGAGCGGCGAGAGGTAGATGAGTCTTGCGGCCGCGTTGAGAATAGAGCGGAGGGGGGAGAGACGAGAGTGGGGGAGGCCGGTGAGGAGGAGGTTGCAGTAATCCAGGCAGGAGATTACAGGGGTATATTTTGTAAATATACCCCTATATATTACAATATAACAAACATACAGTCACATTATACTTTGTAACACAGCATACATTATTTTACAAACATATCATACATTATTATACAACATACATTATTTGGTACAACATACATAATTACATTGAACAGCAGTCCTTCTGTAGAGTAACACTGCATATATAATTACTTGTGCTGTAACATCCTTTGCCTCTTTATTTAGTGCTGGACTGAAAGGTATATTAGGTTAATGCAATGAATGGCTGAAGCCAAAGTAATCAGTCCTACGGAGACCAATAGTTTGGTGTGCAAGTACCTCTAGGCATGTCTGGAAAAGTTTTCATTTCAACCCAGTGCTAAGATCAAAAGACAATAATGTGACATCTGCAGCAAATCATAGCGGTCCCCTGCCATCCTTCACAGGCCAAATAACACGGGCTCTGCGCTGCTTCCTCCCAGTTTGATACAGAATGCTGAGAATTTTTCAATTGTTACATTGGCGTTTTGGGCATTTGTGCTTGTTTAATTTATCATTTAACACTCTGGCCCTTCCTGCCATGCATCATAATACTGGACAAAATTGTGCATATTAAAATTCTTTGGAAAAATTTGGCAGGAATGATGTGCTCACACAAGTGCAGTATACTAGCATGGAAATGTCTTTTTTACAAGTTTTCTGTGTTAGCTGTGCAGCTGGAATCCCTACTTTATATGCTATGACACACTGTTTCTCTAGAACATTTTCCTTAGTGATGCTGTCAGAATTAATCTGGTGTTTGTGGCTCAAAAAGACATACATAGAGATCGATCAATTAATTTCCAATTTTGTAAGAGACCTGCTTATATACTATGGAGGTGATAATGCAGCCTAAGCGTTCACTTTGTACCCTATACGGTAGTGATGCCACTGGTTCCTAATTAATTAATGAGCTGAAAATTGGTTTAGCCCACAAAAATGTCTAAGTGCCAGTTACACTTAAAGTATGAGTCTTTGAGAAAGATGAGTATTTTAAAAAGATTGTGCAAGAGAGATAGTCAGGGCCAGATAACCTGTTATGTGAACTATGCCCCTGCCTAGGATCCACTGCCTAGGTCTAAGTCCTGATTAAGGTTTTCCGGCAGCTCTGGGCTAATACGCTCGTAGCGCCCTGTCGCCTCTGACACCAGGTTAATACACGGTAGGTAAAAACTAACTTGTCCTTTATTTAAAATTTGGCATCCTTCACCCCCCCTACACCAATGTCTATATTCCCGTGCTTTCGAAACTCAGGCTGCAGCCTAGACAGCCTATTGAATAATCAGACCCTGTCTAGATCACCTATTAGGAAATCCACATGATCCTAACTGTTATTTCTTGATATTAGACTGAGGCAATCCCTCAGTCAGAGTGGGTCCGGATTTCGGGATGTATGGGGAAGATGACAAGCCTCAAATGAACCCCACTGCGGATCATCAGTCTATCCCTTCTCTTCCTTCCCTTCCCCTCTATCTATCCTCCACTTCAATCCTATTTCCTCTCATTACGTCCCCAACCATCCCCTCCGCTCTGCACATGTGTTGTTCCAGAACGCATTCAAGAATCAGTAAGTGTTTTGGGGAAGGTGTATTAATGTTATATGCAGGCTGGTTTTGAGGTGTAGTAATGTAATGTGGGGCTGGTATTGTTGTGTGTTATATAGCTCTTTATTAAATGTGGTGTCTGATAGATGTTATCAATGTTATGTCATGGTTTAATATTAAATATGCAAGCTGATGGGGGTTATTAATGTTATTTCTTGTCTTTATTAATTGTAGGGAATGTTAATGTAATGTAGAGTTAGTGGGGATACTAAAATATTGTAGGTGCTATTAATACAATAAGAGATCTCTACTGTGGGGGCTATTTAATGTCACTGCTCATTGAAGAAAATAGGCTTATTTATTTGAATGCTATTTATTTGATACTGGGGCTGATTTGGGGAAGGGGGTAAGCCTATTTATTAATGTAAACACTATTATTTAAAGTTAGTACCGGTTGAGGTGAAGGGTGCTTATTTATTAAACATAAATTATATTCATTTAATGTTGAGGCTTATTGGGGAGAAGGTTGCATAATTATCATTATGGTTGCTATTGATGTAATGTAGGGGCAGGATGGTGAGGAGTGAGGCCTAGAATGTTCACTCGTTGCTCAGCTTTCCATTAGCTGATTTATACCTATCATTTTTTCAAAGAAAGCTCCAACATTCCGAGATCTGGCCAAGCCGCCACAGAGCTTAAGACACTGGAAGCAGATAGTTAAAGCTGCAAGGAAAGGTAGGAGGAAGTAGCACAGTTTGTCAACTGTCTGATTCTCGTCCTGTCAGGACTTTCGTCCCAATTGCACTGTTCTGCTTGTGAAGGGGGAGCCCCATGCACCCAAACCACTAATTCCAATGGCTATATTTTACAGTGCAGTGCATACTGCATAGACCATGCATAGTCATGTGCTGTTCCGCTTAGCGCCTCTGTTATAACATGCTGAGCTCCTACAATCACACTGCTCTGATAGTCTTGTATCACAGACTGAGCGACCTATAGTAAGCTCACCTAAATCGGGACAGTTCGGAGGTATGTAATGTGTAACCCTTTGTCCTAGCTAGAGGTATACAATATCCTTTGTAATAGACGTTACTAAATATGTGAAAATATATACTGCTACCCATACCAAGTAAATATTTAAATGCATTTTCTAACCACTTGTAGAAAAAATTATATTTTGGATCTGATTGGTTGGTATGGGTTACAGCACCTTTTTCTCGTGCCTCACTTTTTATAAATGTTTCCGAATGTCACCAGATCAGATAGGCCTTCTGCAGTACACTGGTGTCCTCATACACCTAAGCAAATTCAGCTCATTTAGACAACTGATAATTAAAACCAATGTCGTACTTTCAGTACCTTTCCTCTTTATCCAATCTAATCTTATACAGCAGAACAATCTTTATTTCTTTAGGTGCCTGACCTGCCTACCCCCTGACACCCTTGGGACAGTCACAAACTTTACCCTATTTGTATACTGTACAGGTACTGCACAGCTAAATAATGATTTCATGTTTACCAAGACACTCCCCTTTTATTTCAATTAGTACCTTAATGACCGTCCAAAATCTTACTGGATGGCAGACAATGCTCCTTTAACGTTTGCACTCTATTTTTATGGTGCTTAAGAGATAAGAATGATAGCCAATCACTGCTTAGTGCTGCCACACACTTGTCATTGGCAGTGTGGATTCCAGAGAGACGCTCAGCCACCATTACGAACAATTCCGGAATGCTCAATAATTTGTGTACAGAAGCAGTGTATACAGGATACATGGGTCTATTGATTCAGTAGGGAAAATGAAAGCTGGTGTTTTCACTTCTTCCTATCTGTGAAAGACTAATGGCGTGCTATCACTGGCATTAGGCAAAGAGATCTCCGGAGTAAGCTTCCCCATGCTAAGCATGTAGAAATCCATTTAACAACTTGGGTCGCTGCGATACATGTAGCGCCACAATCCTCCTTTTATTATCTCCATATATTGAAAATAAAAATGCTTTCATATTTTTTTCTAACTGGGATGCCTGCATAATTATTAATTTAAAAATATATTTTCTATATATTTTTTGGAACTATTATACTATTATTTATTTATTACTATTTATTTACTTTGATCTGAGTTTCCAGTTCTACTGCACATGCTGAATCGGCAAAACCAGGTCACGGCATGAACAGAATCACCAAGACTGGCCAGCGAAGAGGTAAGACTTCCCTTACCTCTCACAGCCAGTATCGCCGGGCGTCTGTGTATCTGTCAGCTGCTCCATTGATATTTTAATAATAAATTGCAGTGATAACTGATTTTCTATTGTTGAGATAAGTGGGTGATAGAAAATCTGTGTTATTGTCTCACATTAATATCTAGAGTCCTGAGTCACCTGGTGATCACATGGTCAATTGGACAGCAAAGTAAAAAACACGTTTAACAGTTAGTCTCAGCTCAAAAGTTTGTATGTCAGCTCCAAGTACAGCAAACAAACAGATGCTGTAAAAAAATGAGAATATATTTGTAGTGTCCCCCAAAGTCTATTCTAATAAGAACAATAAAAAAGTAAATAAACGTATTAAGGGGTTAAATATGAAATATACACATGTTTATTGCCTTTTTGAGTACATACAAAGCTAATTACAACTAATGACCATCCCAAAACCTGCCATTACTCACCCTATACCTGTGCCCATTTGCAACCACTGCTTCCTAAATGACCTGAAATATTCAACAGGTCATGTTTTCAGGATTACATGAAAGATATCCTTACAGTGCATCTATTTTAAGTGCTGAACAAATATCCATTAGCATGCAGTCTATTAACTTCACTTTGTGTAGAAGACATATGTACTTTAATGATAACATAAAAACATATTTGGGCATTAACAGGTAAACAGGGAGATCCTCAGCATAATCTGTTGGGAGTACATGAGGAACAACAGAAACCCTGTGTTGTATTTGTGCTGAAGGAAAAAACAACCACTTACAGCTTATGTCCAATGGGAAACACTCTCTATTGGATTCACACTGATATTATTGTAGTCATACAGTTGTCCCACATGTCTTCCATCCTGATCATGCTGGAGATAGATAAAACACATGACCCTGGGTCCATAGGGCACACAGTGCATGCTCCCCGTATACAGTTTCAGTGGTTCCATTTGGCTTCTCCCTTTGTAGTTTTGCCATATTATACCTAGGATATGATGGTCTAATAACATATGGCGATTTCTCATTATCTACATAAGGTCAGGTATGTCGGGAAGTCAGACGAAATCATCTATATGTAGCAACACTAGAAATGACTAAAACTACTGTGCCCTTAAGATACGATTTATATTGATTACTATCATGTCAAAATGTTAATGTTTGCCACCATCATTTAAAACCCTTACACCAATGTAAGATAGCTAATCATTTTATTCATCCATTTGTTTTTTGTTTTTTCTTTTACCGTTTCCAGGGTTAGTCATCTTTACGACAGAGTTGTACGCAGGCATCAGATGGGGATTGGTGCACACAGGTTAATTTAACTGGCTTCATTTAGGCATATACATTAAATCTGTTGCACTGCACAGCTTGCACCAGTGTTTTGAGCTGCACGTATCTAAAGACCAATGAAAAAAACCCTAGATGGCGCCAATGCAGTAGGACCGCTATGTAATTGATATGGACAGAGGTTAAGCTGCTGCAGATACACAGGTGGCTGCAACCACCCGAAAACACAGATAATGTAGAAAAACAGGAAGCCTAACTGACACAATGGGAAAATGTGGTCTGGGTCACGAATAATCTAACAATATATTTATTCAATAAAACATATAAAAATCCTATATTAGTACAGGCACTACATATAAATATGACTACCCCACAGTTGATCAATCACAGTGCACTGTGATGTAAGGTTATAAATAGAGCTCATGTAATATAAGATAATAGCGCTACTATATCATAATGTATATATGACAGCTGTCTCCATTGTAGCTACATATACAAAAATATATATCAATATGAGCATCTGGAGACAGCTGGTGTACTATCACCAATACTGCACAGGTTACTAACATTCCGGTGGGCCTGCTACTTAGGGGTATTACCTCTTCTCTTTAAACCAGCTACCAGATTGTAAATTATTTTGTATACTAATGAGCAGCCTGTTGTCTGCTTTATATACAAGCCTTAAAACTGGGCTCTACATTGCATAATAGATGGAAACAGATTGAGCTCTGCTTTCCATACTTGTCAATTGATTGAGTTCAATCTGCATTCACATCAGCCCTTGTACATGGAGCCCCGTTTCAGCCTTCAGTTCCACTGTCATAATTATCAAACAGGGCTCCACTGTGCGTGTGTTGGCCAGGAGAGCAGAGGGGGAACCGGAGCGGATAGACATACAACTAAGGGTCACCAGCAGACCCCAGTGCAGCTGCATAGTGACGCTCCTGCCATCAATCCTTATACATGTGCTCCAAACTCTAAACTGTATCCAAAACCATGGTAGCTAAAAGAAAGGGTATGTCTAAAACTGGACTTTAACAAAACTATAAGAAAATACTATGAAAATGTCAATCTTGATGACTGCAAACTGTTGGGAGCACACACCTATGTGTATTACTATGAAAAATTATAAAAGTTTGACCAAAAGCTATACATGGGATCAATTTGTTTAACTTACTAATTTATACATTTTCCAAGAAGATTTGAGGGACTATTTATCAATAGGTCTAATACTCCTGTGATAAGTAGTATAAGTACTCTTTCTTTACTGTGTTTCCCTATATCTATCCGTTAAAGTTTACTGAAGTTAATGCAAAAATCAGATGTGATTTACTAAAGGTTTGCAATTTTTGTTTATTTCCAAAGCTCAAGCAAGTTAGAAGATTTTTTTTTCAATCTAAGTAGTAGATTTATTACATTTACAGCAAACTGTAACTCAGAAGTTTAAACAATGTATACATTTAAATGCAAATGAATGTATAAAGTATTTTCAGCTGTTCCTGTGCTCTGTGGTACACAACTCCTTCACTGTAATACTAGACTGAAAATACTTTGAGAACATAAACAATACAAAATCTTCACGTGTATATGTCTACAGCAGTAATGTTATGGACTTTGAAATATTGCTAGTGCTGACATTGTTAGCATTGGCCTAATGACTGCAAATGTTTTACAGTATGAAACTTAATTCCCTGGCATGATCTCCCTATGCCAGGCTTTGAAGGAGGCAATAAACACCCAGGGATTTAAAAACCCACTTGAGTCTTCCCCAAGATCCCACCTCTTTTTGCCAGTGGGACTGCCAAATAAACACTGCAAGCAGTGAGGGCAGATCTTCAGTGTCCCCAAGAAGACGTCTGCTGGACAGCTGTAGCCATAGCTTCTCCCCATGTCTGTGTATTAGAGCAGATCCAGTCATTCCACTGCACCCATCCACTCTACAGGGCTGCCCACTACTGGGCAGCTGCAGGATCTCTCCATCTGCTGCTCCTCTGAAGGGAGAAGGGAACTGTTTTCCTGGATAGTATCACATAGAACAAATTAAAGATGCCTAAAAGGAAAACCTTGCTGCTCCTGTTACAGGTTCTGCTGGGATTATACTGGGGATGTGAAGCACAGCCAAATTACCAAGGTAACCACTTTACATTTACCAGAAATACTATACATGGTTAATACCGGTATTGTAAATATAATGTTACATCCAGGGGAAGATGATGCGCCTATTATATTATTAAATTCACAAATGATGTAAGTGTGCATTGCATTTTATTTTACTCCTTTGCCACAAGATCACTCTGTTTTTGCTGGGATTGGGTATGTGCTGAATGGTAATATTATGTATCATAATGTTAGTGTATTTTTGTGGGCATAGTAATATAGTAGTGCATTCTTCTCTCGGTTAGTTATTACATAGATACTCTGATAAATAAAACAAAGCAATATAAAAGCAAGCTAATCAAATTCTAGTTATGATAAATCTCTTCCCAGAAAAATTAAAAGCCTATTTATTCAGCCTTAAAGGAAGGTTGGGTTGTCCCAAATTCTCAACAAATGACTATTGGATAACATCAGTTACAGACAAATAATTTCAAATCATAATCAGACTATAACTTGGTGCAACAAACCTTCAAAATATTTTTATATATTGTAGAAGATGTTTTCATTTATCTTCAAAGTCAGGAAAAATTGTGTTTGTGTAGAAAAGAAAAACATTCTGAAAACCCCGCTTGGTTCTGCAATATCTCCAATAAAGTATTTTTCCCTATTTCGAAAGCATGATTTTGATAATGAAATGAGTTGCTCTTTTAGTAGAAATGCATGTTGCAGCTGCCTATGTTACAGTCTTTATCTGTTTATACATTGCACTTTTAAATATAATAGACATTAGACACATAAGAAGTTACAGCAAGACATTTGTTATCATACTTTTCTCTTTTACCTTAGCATATGGAGCACAAAACCATCCACACTGTCAGCCTAAAGCCAAATTCATGGCAGCAGAACTAATGCAATCTGCATAGTACACATTCACGTGTATGATATGTAACCAGTTTTGTTAGATTAATTTTACAGAAATTTGCAATTTATCCTCACATTACACAGTACCTATTATATACATATTAGGCATATATCTGAACATACAACGCATAAATAACTTATATTACAAATGTTTACATTTACTGTATGTCATGCTATAGTGTTTCTTCTATATTCACTTATTTACTTGTTGGAATGGAGTTAGCAATCTTCTGAGGAGATATGAATATTCATGAGTATTAATGAGAGTGTGACAGCTCATGTACTGGCAGGAGCATGCTCAGATTGCTCCGGAGAAACTTCCTGTGACATCATCAAACTACCTCTGCTCAATTCATTAGCTCTAAATGATCCATATCTCCCAACTGTCCCAATTTAAACATGGCAGTTCCGATTTTAAGGGACTGTCCTGCTGTACCAATTATCTTCCAACTATCCTTGAACCAGGACAAAAGTCCTGATATGTCCTGATACGAACTGCATTGAAGGGGTGTTAATCTGAGCAGGGAAGGAGGATGGAGGTGGGCTAGCGTATATAAGAGTGCTGGGCACGTTCCCTGGAGGTACCAGACATGCCCCAAAAGTGACATGACACATTCCCATCTAGATGATCACGTCCCCATCTCTGCTTTGTCCTGAATGATTGACACATTTCAAAGATCTCCCTTCCATTTAGCTGAAATAGCCAACTCAAAAGCAGTATCTGAGCTATTTCATCATTTTTATCCATTAAACACTTTTGTTTCTTGTAAAATACATATCTGGTAGACAAGTGGCTTGAAGTCAGGTGCTTTTGGGTGATGTTACCCATCCATTTCGGTGCCACTGCACTAACTTTTACAGTCTTCAGCAGCAATGTCTGCAAAATGACACTATTGAGATGGGCCTGGCGATGAGACTCAGTGAGTACGGATTTTAAGGAAAGAATTTCCATGGACTTCCAAGAAATTTTGTTTAAATATTTTTTATTAATAGTATTTTATTATTATTATTATTATTATTAATATTTATTTATAAGGCGCCACAAGGCATCCGCAGCGCCGTACAGAGACAAACAAAATCACAATACAATGGGAGACAGCACAGTACAGTAAACACAGCAACTCAGTACGCTCAATGCACAGCTAGAGAGGGCGGGGAAGGGGGAGGAGGGCGCGGAAGACAGGGAGACCCCCAGGGGGGAGGAGGGAGCGAGAGTGGACGTGGGGTGGAGGACCCTCGAGGAGGAGGGCTAAGTAGCTGGAGAGCAGAGTTAGAAGTGGTGGAAACAGGAGGAGAGATGGCCCTGCTCAGAGGAGCGTACAATCTAAGGGGAGGGGTGGACAGACAGAGAGACGCAGGGGAGAGAGTGAGAGTAGGGGGACAGAGGCAGAAGATAAGGTAGGAAGTTAAGTGGGAGACAGAAAGGCTTTAAGAAAAAGGTGGGTTTTTAGGGCCCGTTTGAAGCTGGACAGATTAGGGGAAGTTCTGATGGAGGGAGGGAGCTTGTTTCAGTGGAGGGGGGCAGCGCGGGCGAAGTCTTGGATACGCGCGTGGGAGGAGGTTATAAGGGGGGAAGAGAGGCGACGGTCAGAGGCAGAACGGAGAGGGCGGGATGGAGCATGAATAGAGAGGAGGGTGGAGATGTAGGGCGCAGTGGAGTTGGCGAGGGCCTTGTAGGTGAGTGTGAGGAGCTTAAAGAGGATTCTGAAGGGGAATGGAAGCCAGTGAAGGGCTAGGTAGAGGGGGGAGACAAAAGAGGAGCGGCGAGAGAGGAAAATAAGCCTAGCTGCAGCGTTAAGGACGGATCGAAGGGGATCGAGATGAGAGTGGGGGAGGCCAGTGAGGAGGAGGTTGCAGTAGTCCAGGCGGGAGATGATCAGAGAGTGGATAAGGCATTTGGTGGCATCTTGGGAGAGGAAGGGCCGGATGCGAGCGATGTTGCGCAGCATCATAGTACGATGATACCAAGATAAATATCTAACAAGTTTCATAAAGGACAGTGTTTATCATAACAGGAGAGAGTATTTGATAGGTGAATCACGGTAACTGGGGACCACTTGCAAATTTCAGCCAAGCCGACTGAGAGATGCTATGTTTCCAGTAGAGCGTGTGTGGGGGGGGGGGGGGGGGATTTGGATGGCCCCCCATGCTGGAGTCAAAAGCACTGATCCTGCTCAGAACAGTGTAACAATAAAGTTATGTTCATCAGAAACCAGCAATACTTGTGATGATTTAATTTAATTTGATTTAATTCAGTGCTGGCTAGGCTGCGGGCAGGGGGCATCTGGCCCCCGGGCTGGTCCCATCGTGGTCCTCTTTGGGCTTGTCACTGGGCTACATGCATTTTTTTTTCCCCTTTAAATCATTCCTAATAGGCTGCTGAGCCAAGTCTCGCCCTCCCTGGGCTAAATAAAATTTGCCAGCCAGCCCCCTGGTGCTGATCCATGTATATAAATCTTGTTTCTCAAGGTATGTTTTTTCCCACTTAAAAAGCCTGAATAACAACCTTACATCGCCAAAGCAACATTTCATAACACTTTATAGCAAATTCTGCTTAAAAATGTTCCTCTTTCAGATTTCAACCAGATTTGGCCACCATCATATCACATCATAGGCAGTCGGGTGACCAACCTATGCAACCAAAAACTGATCCAAATGGTTTGGAGTAGAATGGAAGCGTAGACAATACTGCTGGCCAATGATGTGATTTGACACCATGGAAAGAGGCTCCTTATAGCCATGTCAGAACCAGTTGTTAGACCTGATCTGTTGAGTTAATCCACCAGATATGTAGCTTTGTTTTTTGGGAATACATTATAATCACTAATACCTGAGTTGCTAAGGAGAGCAAGGCAAATAAAAGGAGTAAATTTGATTCTGGACAAACCATGTTACAATGCAAGGGGTGCAAATTAGTTTATTACAAGAAAATTCAGGCTTTTTTTGGCATGTAGCACACAAATACTTGATAGCTTTGTTTTAAATGTATAGTTGATCTAGGACATGCCCTACCCCAACTATAAATCTGACACCACGTTTTAAATTTACCTCCCCTCCAATGCAATATGGTTTTGCCAAGGTGCAAAGTTACTCCTTTTTTTTGCTTTGCTCTCCTTAATGACTCAGACCCTAAGTTATCACTGCTTTTACTTTTATTATACACCTTTAAATGCTAAACATAGGCCATATATAAACATAAGCCCCAAGAGGTTTATTTCCTGAGTATCCTTTATCCTAATCATATGTGAATTCAATTGGTTTTACAAATACATCTGTTATAGGTTTGTTCCAGGCATCTTCTCTACTGTGTCAATAAAATCATATTACCACTGAGCATTCACCCACTGGTTTTAGATAGTGTCCACTGTTCAGGGATTTTATATATACTGGGAAATACTTCTCTCCCTGGTCTACATGAACCACTTAGCAGCCGTTCTTATATTTAGATGTTTCCACCGTGACCCCTCTCCCACCACGTCTGCTTTTCTCCTGTAAAATGTAAATTTTACATTACTTTTACGATCCTTTCCTGGTCATTTTTATGCTTAACGGAGAATCCTACTCAAAACTAAAAATGCTGTTTTGGTAGAGTCCACTATGGTAAAATAAAAAATGTATATTTGTACACTCCGATTGTTGGCTCTGCCATGATTCACAAAGCTCATATGGTCCGATGCCATTCTGATCTCTTAGCAATCAGCCTGTTTCACAAATATGTATCACTCTGCTGAATAATATCCATGAATTTTTCATTTGTAACTAAATATGTACGTCATACAGTCTTTCACCACATTGCAGCTGGTTACCATGGTAGGAGGGAGGTGCTTCTCTATCTGAGCCAGCAGTATTTAAATGGCAGACATGCCTTCTTGCTCTACAGAAATGCCCGGTGAGAAGTGGTGGATATATTCTCAGTGGCAGTAATGTCACAACAGCTTCTGTGACCGAATTTTCAGCTTTTTGACATGTATCAGGTCCCGTTACTTCTGTCCTAAAGATGTGTAGTGTGGTGTCACTGACTGTAAAGGTGTGGGGAGTTAATACTCTAGTAATGCCTAAATTAACAATAAGAGAAGCATCAACAAATGCAGTCCTGGGGGTATATTTACTAAACTGCAGCTTTTGAAGATTCTAGTTATCATTTATTTAGTACATTCTACAAAATGACAGGTAGAATCTGATTGGTTGCTATAGGCAACATCTCCACTTTTTCAAACCCGCAGTTTACTGAAACAGACTACAGGGGGTATAGTAAAGAGTGTATATTTTAACACATGGGAGAGATTGAATAAACTTTCTAAACAGGAAAAGTGGAGTTGTTGCCCTTAGCAACCAATCAGATTCTAGCTACCATCTATCTAGTATATGCTACAAAATGATAGCTAGAATCTGATTGGTTGCTATTGGCAACATCTCCATTTCTGCTTTTCAGAAGGTTTAGTAAATCTACCCACTGGTCTCACATTGTGCACAGGGATAGTTCTGTATTTCTTTGTGTTATCACTCAGATTAAAAGAAGGCTTACTGTACAAGTTATACAGCAAGGCCAATGTTTGCTTATGGAACAGAGCCACTTATATATATATAATATACAGAGCAGAGGTGTTGGCTGTTTCTATGTACAGCCAAGAATTATACATCATCAGCATTGGCTGACCCTCTTCTGATTTCCTCCATTATAATGTAAGTTAAAAAAAAGTTCATCTATTTAAGAAATAAAAGAAACTTTTTCCTAGTTTAGCATGTTGCTGTGTGAGACAATTATTTGTTCATGTATCTTATCTCATTATGAATACATTGGCACACGTAAGTGTTGTTTGTGGTTCCTGTGCACAATAGGCTGTTCTGTAAAACCACTGATGACAATAGCAGTCTGTCCTGTTTGTGCCAACATCTGGTTTTGTTCTTCGTGCTCTACAAACGTTCTCTGTGGATGCCATCAGACATACTTTCCATTGCCCAGTCAGTCTTTTAATATGCTTTCCTTGTGTGATGCCACGCAAGACCTCTTCTGTGTAGCACAATGTGCAGACATAGCTCCGCACATGATTTAAGTAGCTGCTACTGATATTAGTCATCCTTTAAAAAAAAAAAAAAAAAAATGATTCCTCAAAAACTAGTTACATTTTTAAGTGTGCTGAATAATTACGCTATCTGTGCGTGGAAAGCGAAACGATGCTATGTTGTCTATGGCACAGGAATTCCTTTCCTGTTATTGGTTAATGTGATTAGCATAGTGATAATACTGTATATCATCCAGACACTTATAGGATGTTGATACCAAATATAAACCTAGTTTCCTGAGGTGGGACAGATGTATTCAGGTTAGGCTGATTTGTGGAAATGAACCCGCTCCTAACATTGCAGAATTACAGCAAAATGCCCAATAAATGATAACCATCTGTTCCTATGTGGTCTTCCTCTTTAGTAAGTTTATTTGGCCTTGGTTTAGTATCTGTCTTCCTTGTGTCTGGGTGATTTAACCTGTAGGGCCTGACTACCCAATAGGCTAACTAGGCTGCAGCCTAGGGCGCCAGGCTTTTGGTGGGGGTTCAAAATTTTTGTCGATGCAAAATTGGGACAGGGAGAGGTAACTGAAATTAATTTTAAAATATAAACTTACATTTTTCTTTAATATTTTTGGGGAATGTCAACTTGGTTTGAGTCTCTTTTCTTGTCTATTTTCCAGCCCTTGATCTCCTGTCGCCTTCAGTCCAGAGACAGGTCACCAGTTACCTTCAGCAAGCGCTCAACAATCCCTCCATGAAGGAAGTGTATGTACTGTCCACATTTAAACTGCAACCCAAATCCACGGCCACTCTCTTTGGCCTTTACTCCACAAAAGACAACAGCAGGTACTTTGAATTCACAGTGATGGGCCGTTTAAACAAAGGTAAGTCTGGAGAAGACACGTTCAACTGTGCTTCCGTAAAGATGGATAAAAAAGTATATTGGTTTGTGAACACAAACATAATGAAAGTATGTGCTGGGCACAATGCTCCATTTCATGGGGATTAGGTTGTACCTATAGCCACAACACACCATGTAAGGCTATAAGGATCAGCAACATTGAAGGCCTGGGAAAGATTTTCACAGGTTTGTTTAGAGGGGCCATGGGTGAATTTTGCATCTGCTCTGGGCTAGCAGAGAGTGAGACTTATTCTTATAATATGCGGCATTTTGCAGCTTTCGGGCGCACCTTGGCAGAGCATTTGTAGGCATACTTTGTCTAATGTAACAAAAGTCATTAAACACACAAAAGTTCCACATAAAGTAGTGGCAGTCCTGGTTCCCTTCACTCTAATGATTAATGTAACACACAAATGAAACTAAAGATTTAGATTTACTAGGCTGAAGGTTTGAAAAAGAGGGGATGTTGCCTATAGCAACCAATCACATTCTAGCTTTCATTTAATTACTACCTTCTAAAAAATGACAGCTAGAATCTGATTGGTTGCTATAGGCAACATCCCCACTTTTTCAAACCTGCAGCTTAGTAAATCTAGCCCTAAGTATTTTAGCATAAAATTGGCTAACTGTAATTTAGTGAATGGGGTGGTTCTATTGTGGTAAACTGTCGATCTTTGATGTGATGTTTACACTTTTGCATTGTGCGCTTCTTCAGATTTGTCCCGAGAGCGGGGAGTGGTAGTAATATTATGTTATAATGCACTTTGCGTACTGTGGGCCTGATGCTGAGTAAAGAGCAAAGCCCAAAAAAAAAAGAAGAAACATATTTGCACCTTGGCAAAACCATGTTGCATTGGTGGGGTAGATAGATACATTTAAATTATGGGAACATATTTAGAATTGGGATAGGGCATGTCATAGATCAACTTTAAATTTCAGTGTGAAAATAAAGCTATCAAATACTTGTGTGTTACATGAAAAAGCAGACAGTATTTTCCTTGCGTGCAAAATAATGGAATTATTTTGCACGCCTTGAATAATAACATGGTTTGTCCAGGAGCAAATTTACTACTTTTCTTTTGCTCCTTATTTAACATCAGGCCCAATCTAAATTAACCAGTGCAAACTATCTAGATTAACTATGCATAGCAAGTATAAATTAGGTTCATTGTGTATGGATTAGTGAATCAGGAAAGATAAGTAATCAAAAGTAACAATGTCACTTGTCTGTTGACTCATTTAAAGGTGCAACCCCAATACATTTTTTTGAAGGAACAAGTTTTAGACTTCTTTAACATGAAGCTGATAGTTATTCCAGGTTCTCCAATAATTCAGCGTTCTCGTTGCAAAATTGATCTGAGAGGCAGATGTATATGGCTGCTACGGCAAAAGAAGTGTCTCGAGAGAGAGAGCTTATCAGTCAGGATGCTCCTCAGTGATCACGTGATGACAGAGGAAGGAGGGCTGTTGGGGTTTTATGCTGTGAATATTCCAAAGCCTCTTTGCTCACTACATCATATGTCATATGTACAGTCATATGTCAAATGACTGTAGCCGTCATGGTATTTGCATGGCACTTAGTAAACTGTAAATCATGAATAGCAACTTGACTCAAAACACTAAGTAAAGATGAACAATTTCATGTATCTTCTTACTGGTAATCAAAGGGATTGGGTACGATTTTCCACACCAAAATGGTGACAGTGTAAATGTCGGCATATTCATTCTGTCCACGTGTTTAAAATGTGACTGTTGACAGTAGTTATATCGACAGTCACAATGCCGACATTAAACAAGCAATACAGGCTGACCCAATGGCTGTACAACCCCTCACAATGAACACTAGTTTCTGACTGCAGGAGCTCTCATTGCATAATGAAAAAACGACAGCCGCTAGATCTGACCCTGAGGCTATACAGCCACTGGACTTGCCTACACAAAATAGTTATAAAAACAAATGCAAACACTAATAAATCTTAAAACGGCCCACCCCCTTCCAAAATACATGGAAACTTGTTCTGGCAGCAGGCTGACCCGATGGCAATACAGCAGCCAGATCTGCCAGCCACTTTGACACAAAGGGTTAAACCTAAAAAATAAGAAGCGTGCCCCCACCTACTCAGATTAATTCTAGTGCTACCAGCCTAGTGGTGTTACTAGTAAAATCGTGGGAACAAAAAGCATGGGGTCCCATGACATCATGACAAACAGCCCCAGGCTGGTCAGTACAGGGCTGGATTCCCTAGGGACATGGGGTCTGCAGAAAAACAAAATTGCACCCCCCTAGGCGTACCCAGCCCTGTGCTGAATGCACTAGGGCTCTTCCCACACTCCTGGGCAGTGGGTGTTGGGTAATAGAATATATTTTGATGTTAAAGACAGCATTATGCATTCAAACACTACAGGTCCCAAAAAGCCCAGGCTACCATTAACAGTTTGGGCATGCAGTTCTATAAGCACCAGCATATCCATGGCTGCCAGGGCATGCTGGCACTTGGGGAACCACAAGTGTCAGCATGCCTTGCCCCCAGGGTCTGTTGTGACCTGTAGTGCCCCATTATAAAATTGAAATAAACCACACACCATTGTTTGACCAATAAATTTATTTAAAATAAATAAAATAAACTCACCAACCACCAGATTCTTTCTTCATCTGTAATAATTCCAATCTTCAAAAAAATACCTAATAAAAGTATTCCTAAGGTCCGTGGTTGCCCATAAAAAAAAAATACTTAATTAATCCTTCTTTTCTTCCAGCTTTAATAACCCAAATAATGCATCGGAACATGCTTGGCCACATAAAAAACCATTACAACAACGAACACTAGTGCCTGACTGCAGGAGCTCCAGTAGCATAATCTGATTGGTTGCTATAGACAACATCTCTACTCTTTCAAACTCGCAGTTTAGTAAATATACCCCTTGGGTATATGTATGTACAGTATATAGTAATATAAAGTAAAGCAGTAACATAAGTGAAGAAATTGTTTTAAAAGGAATTGGTGGCTTTGACTGGGAGAACAAGCTGACTACAAGGGAGGTTGGGGATAAACAGATAAAAAGGACATGTATACAGAATGAAACATGGAGGCATGCAGAATATATGGGCATTAGGACATAGTAGATGCTGTTTATCTATGAGGCGCACCTCACTGTACTTTTCTCTGCTGTTGAACCATTCTGTTCCTTCCTTTTCCTGACCCAGCCTCCCTTCGATACCTGAAGAACGATGGCAAACTGAACTCAGTCATCTTTAACAACATTGAGCTAGCAGACGGGAAGCAGCACTCACTTCTGCTACACCTCAGTGGTATACATCGGGCGTCTAGCACCGCTGAGCTGTACCTGGACTGTATCCAAGTGGATGCTATCAAAGATCTGCCCCCGCCATTGTCAGGAATGATTCTAAACACTGGGTCTGTCCAGCTGAGGACTCTGCAGAAGAAAGCACAGGCATGTACACATATATTGTATATAAGTAAGATGCATCATCCTTCTTACTACTACAATGGATTGTAAATGTGCAAATCTGTACCTGTAGCCTTGTATCATCTGCTCTGTCATAGCTCCTCAGTCGTAGAATGTCCATTTACTTTTTGTGATAATGAATTGCAGATCGTTAGTTTTCAAACCCCTCTAGAGATCTTCATATCATAGCTCTTTTTCAAATAAGACTTCACAGATACCTACTGATATATTGTGCAGAGGATCTCTAGGACCACAGGTAACCATATACATCGCCTTGTTTACTGCTGTCTTATACCTTGATTTTGAATTAATCAACTTGTCTACTGTGTAATATATATTGCTGCCTTTATTTGGAAGGGCTTGAAGTTCTATCAGAACAGGTAGTGGCAGGTTAGGAACTGTTGTAACATCTTCCTGAACACATGACAATATTCATGGCAAACTGACACCTTTTTATAGATAAATAACGATGTAGGTGCAAATAGAATCTTTAGTTAAATGCAATATAGTGCAATGGCAAGTCAAGTAAAATGTGTTAGACGGTGAATTAAATCACAAACATATAAGTGACGTACACCAAAAAGACTCGCTCCATTAATAGTAAGTTTCCTTATGTGTATAAGAAGACAAATACATGTAGCCAGGGGCAGGTTGGACTTTGGGCAGGGGGCATCTGTCCTCCGGGCTGCTCCCATAGTGGGCTACCTTGGGCTGGATCACTGGGCCACCTGCATTTTTTTCCTTTAAAAGGTTCCTAATAGGCAACTCCTAGAAACCTTGCACTCACACATAAAAACATTATAGATAAGTTTAAATGTTACAAAAGAAAAAGAAAACAATAATATTTAGAGTTAATATTTAGTCCACATTATTTCTTACTTGTTTTTGTCCCCTATAAATATACTACTGTCGATAAATCTAAATGAATAACGGTAACCAGTGCTTAATTTATAGATAAAAGTCAAATTAAAAATCTGACTTATGCTGGGAGAACCTTAAAAATTAAAGACTACAGGCCAAAAGAAGTGCTGCAACTCCGTTACTCTGCATTCCAGCACAAACTAAGCCCTGGAGATCATCATGTGATGCTGAATGTTGATGAAACTTCTACTTTGTTGCAGGATTCTATGGATGAGCTGAAGCTGGTGCTGGGTGGCTCTGTGACTCAAGTAGCATCAATACAAGACTGCTTCATGCAGCAGAGTGAACCTAACCAATATGCAGGTGGATATCTGCTTGTTTAAGTGTTCAAACTATTTTTCTACAGTATCTTATGAAGTTTAGTTCACACACATTACTATGAAACAGTTGCCGGACACCTCCCAGTTGCTCTTAGGGCAGTAATAAGAGTAGGTGTTGTTGCAACACAGTTGTGTGTAACAGATCCACAGGTGGTATAATTATAATGTGTCAGTCAGTAATGATTACACCTGTGCTCCAGCAAGGAGAAATGGAAAACATGGACTGTTAGGGGTCCCTGAGGACTAAATTTGGGAAACACTGCACTATATAATCACAGTGGAAGTTTCCAAAAAACTATTACACCATAATACTTTATTCTAGACCCCCTCGTGGTGCCAGACAAAATATGAGTTACAAATAATTAAGAAGTAGGTGAATACATTTTGCCATACATTTTTTGTAAAGATGTCTAATTAATGCAGAGTTTCAACATTTGGAGTTTGGATTTTGAGAGTGGTCGGTGTCCTGGACACGGTTACTGGTTTACAGAAGAAATATACACATTGCACATCCAGGGTGTTATTAATTAAGTTAAGGAATTAAGCAACAGACCTGAAGTTAGAGACCCTAAGACACACCTGTAGCAGCTCTCTTTATATATGCTATGCTTACTGCACTGCTCTAATAGTAGGAGGAAGCACTACTGCTATACACCAATTGTCCAAAAATGTTAGGGAAGGACACACACACGAGCCGTGGAGAGTAACTCTAAGTGTGGCACCCAATTTTTCTTTACCCATTCAATGTAAAAAAAAATACAAATGCTAATCCTAGTAAATAGATTTTACAGGTTTAGCTAAAGTCTATCAGTCCTCCTCCTAACTCCCTTGTCCGGGCTCTCTCCCCCAGTTAGTACCACTCTATTTGTGTCTCCCCTTTTCCTTTAGGATGTAAGCTCTCAGGAGCAGGGCCCTCTTTCCTTGTATGCTCCTTCTACTCTTCCATCACCCCTGTACCTTTTGGCCTGCTTCCCTAGCCCTGTTTCCTTAAGCTTTGGCCTACTTCTAGCTGATTTCTGCCATCCCTTACACTCATTGTCCCAGAAATAATTTGTTTTGCATTACCATGTTACCTGTGTGTGTAAATATTTTTGTTCTTCATTATTTGTTCTTTCTGTATCATGTTATGTCATGGGTCACTGTTTTCTGTATATGTTATGTACGGCGCTGCGGACCCTTTGCGGCACCTTATAAATTAAAGATAATATAATAAATATTTTTTTTAGGTACAGGTATTGCTGGTAAGGTAAACCACACATTCATGACGTGATATGTATATGTGTTAAATAACACATATAGCTAATAAAAGTGTTTATATGCAGGTGATGTCAGCAGACAGCTCTTAGGTCAAATCTCACAGCTGAACCAATTACTTGGAGAACTCAGAGATGTTATGCGGCAACAGGTAACTCCGATATATCACCCTGCTCTTATTTACGTTTACAAATCTGTCCGTTATGTGTTTGTTGACATTAGAAATATATGAATGTTTCATGGGTTTATGATCACATATTGATGACATATTAGCTGAAGGGTGTTGTGACACAAACACATGTTGTGTGATTTCTCTGTCCTCATACACTTGCCTACTTTAACACAACTAAGGAATTGGTAGAACTATATAATATTTTCCCCAGGTTATTGTCACATAATATAAATTCCATGGATTGGTTTGGCATGAAAAGGAACTCCTTTACATTCTGAGGGCTCTTCTGAAAGCTGGATAGATATCCTTGGAGAGAGTGGTGGAAGAGATGAGTGGGATCTTCACTTCATTTACAGAACAGTTACTGTTCTGAGGCTGACAATAGCCTGCTGCTGTGTGATCCTAACCCCCAAACTGGTGTCCCTACACATGCAGGCTTAGTAACTGTGGGTATGTGCAGAAGGTGCACAGGGGGCGTGGCCACATGCTCTCTCAGACGCCATCTTAGAACCTGGACGTTACATCCGGGCCCCGTACAAGGCGGAGATTGATATTCATGTATCAGAAGTAAGAGGATCTGCACAATTGGAAGAACAAAGAAAAAGAAATGACACTATATGCCGTTTATTATCTGAACTTTTGTAAATGTATACCCCTAAGGGGGATTACCTTTGGATTTCTCAATTTGGATAAGGTGGTGTTGCATGTTAAACCCACAAGGAAAATAGAGTATATATACTTTCTAACAGGATTACACTATTTTATGTTTATATTTTATATACATTCCTATGAGGATATACAGGATACTCTGGGATACAAGTCTGCTGATCTGAACTTCGTTATACACTGAACATATTCAAGTACATATGAATAAGATTCTCAAACAACATAAAGGATCAACTATGTGAATTTTGTTTTATGAACATTTTTTGAACAGTTACTAGCGCCATTCCTGTATCTATTTATTTGTCTTCCTTGTAAAGTGCAGCAGTATATATTTACTAGTGCTGAAATAATTGGAGTCACGCCATTTAATTTGAATGAAATAAATGAGGTAGTTTATTTACAGTCATATATTTACATCTTCCAACATTACTCTCCAGTACATATTACATGTGGTAGTATAATCACTTGAGATGACACTATTGCATTGTGGGATTGTCACCCTTTCATCTCTGCCTCTACACAGCTGCGACCTCTCCAGTGTACTCACAGGCCTCCAGGTAGTGGCTTGACCTCACTCCACACTTGGACACATTGGTGCAATGCATAGGTGCCCAGGGATATAATGGGGCCCACTGCATGGCAGATGTTAAGAGTCAGGTCCTCAGTTCTCTCCTCCCCGCCTCCCTGCACCAGGGGCCATAGCTCTCTCGTTCTGTCTCAGCACTTGGTGTACTAGTAAGTGCATTCTAGAATCTCATGGGTGCCTCTCAGAGCAAGCACTCACACTCACATCACTTGACTCACATGCAGGACGGGTTAGCAGCATTCTGCCCTGATTGTACACTTGGTCTTAACACTTCTGGCTCTCAACAGCCTCAAATGTCTCTCTCTACATTCCTGAGCCTCCCTCTCCGAACTCAAACATACTAGAGCATCAACAGCATTGACCCAAGCAACAATCACCGGACTTGGCCAAATACAGCAAGTGGATTGACACTGCATCACCCAAACAAGCAAGAGTCAAAGTGGTAGACTCAAAGAGAAGAGTTGATCAGAATCCTGAACTAATAAACTAACTCCCCCATGGGACAAACGTGGTAACTCTAGGGTCCCGTGAATGCTCTTTCCACACCTCACAAGGGGTATGACATTCACTCATGCCTCAGGGGAAGTTACACTAATGGACAAAGGGTGTTTTTAATATAATGCTATGGTCTTCTGCCTTGGAAATAAGGACAGGCTTTTCTGTGTGATAGCACTTTGTGAAGTAAGAACGAGTTCTGTGTGCACAAGAGAATGCAAAGCAAATGTTTTGTAAGCTAGCCGTGCTCTGTGGATATAGAAAGTTTCTAAAGGTGTAACACAGTGTTTCCCAAACTCAGTCCTCAGGTACCCCTAACAGTGCTTGTTTTCCATATCTTCTTGCTGGAGCACAGGTGTAATCATTACTGACTGACACATTATAACAGATGCACAGGTGGTATGATGATCAGGGGCGCACGCAGGATTGTCAGGGGGGGGTTTCGGCAGCACTGTCCTATACAGCAGCCGCGGCGCTGCCAAAGAAGCGTCCGCGGCGGTGCTGCATACAATACAGCACCTCCGGACGCTTCTTTGACAGCGCCGCGGCTGCTGTATAGGACAGTGCCGCTATGGTGGGCGCTGAGTTAACGCAGGGGGGGGGATTTCTGGAGACTCAGAAACCCCCACTGCGTGCGCCACTGTTGATAATGTGTCAGTCAGTAATTAATACCTCTGTGCTCCAGCAAAGAGATATGGAAAACATGTAGTGTTACGGGTCCATGAGGACCTAGTTTGGGAAAACTGGTGTAACAGAAAATCAAGCTGTATACTTCAAATACCTTGTCATACCCATCTACTTTCTACAACACATTGTATAATTCTACTTTTTACGGATATACTGTAGTTTTACAGGAGTCTTCAGACCTAGCGTGAATAAATAGTACTGTATTCCACAGGGTTCATTACACATTATGTTATGTGTTTTTGTGCACACCATAGGTAAAGATTAACCTTTTATTTTTTTCTCTCTCTTTGAAAGGTGAAAGAGACCATGTTTTTGAGGAACACTGTTTCAGAGTGCCAGGCCTGTGGTTAGTACATAGTAAATCATCATCTTGTACAATAATCATACCTTCACCTCAGTTAGTAATCATATTGTTATCTCATAAACCCCAACATATTAAGCATGTATCTCGTATATGCTACCCACAGCCCTCACCTTATATGTTAACCATACCCCATGCCTTATATAATAATCATAGCTTTCATCTCATATACTAATTACACTCTTTATATTAATCATATGCCTCCTCATATACTAGCCATATCCCTCATTATGTATACAAATTATACCCCTTATCTAATATATTAATAATTCATCTCATCTGGCATAGTAATCATACCCCTCATCTCATATACTAATCATATCCCTCATCATGTATAATAATCATACCCCTCATCTAATATATTAATAATTCATCTCATCTGGCATACTAATCATACCCCTCATCTCATATACTAGTCACACTCCTCATCTCATATATAAAACACACTGCTTATGTCATATAATCATATCCCTCAACTTGCATGCTAATTACACCTCTTATCTCAAAATGCTAATAACAGTAGTCTCATATACTCCTTACTAATACATTATGGTATTACTCATGCCTCATGTTAACAAGTTTGGACATTTAGTGGGTGAAAACTGGGCAATATATCTTGAGTGAAATAAGTTATGTAACATTTTCTGATTCAGTATTAAGTAATAAAGATCAATATATTTCATGGCTGCATTTTCATACAGAAGGCTGACGTCTTCCTGTTTCTTCTCCCATTCCTGGTGCAATATTCTTCTTAACCTGTTGCTCTAGTTTTTAAGTTAAAGCAAACACAGCTAAGACCCAATGCTAACTAGGCAGGATTAGTGAAAATCCCAAATAAGTAAAAAGTATATATACAAACATGTTGCGGTAGAGAATGCCTCAGGATCTGCCAGCTAGATCTGACAAGGTGTATCCGGCACACTGTATAGTGTGTATAGTATGGGGACAACAGCTGGGGAACCAATTACTGGAGCTGTGGCTGGGGCTGCATTGTATGGGAAGCGCTCATTGAGGGAGAGCACAGTTTTGTCTGTCCAATTACTGGACCTGCCACAAGTGGTACAGTTAGTCTTTCCCTTCATACAGTACTACGCTGTTTGTGAGTACAATCTCTTCACTTAATTTTGTGTGTAATATTTCCACTATTTTATGGGTCTATGCTGCCGTTTTTTGATTTGCAACATAATGGTTTAGAATCGATGCTCAATCCTATTACAGTGGTTACAGCCCTACAAATCATCAGCCTGTAACACCCTGTGTTGTTATCATTCAACATACACCAGCCACAATCTGCTGCTTTTTTTTTTGACTATTGACCCTGGTTGTCCTGACCCACTGGATTCATAAATTGCATTAAGAACATACTTATCATTATGCTACTTATCAAGAGTTTTGTTTGTCTATCATCAAATAAAAGCAAAGTCCAGGTTAGGGGAAACCATGGAAACAATCTATGGAGGGTCAGTTATTCACAACTTGTCAAATAGCAGTGTGTTTCTGAGACTTTAAGAGGCAATTTCATCAGAAATTTCAATTAACAGGAGTTATTCCAGCAACTTGTGCTGCCCAGCATAGTACAGTGGAGGTATCCTTACCTGCAGGCAACTGGCCCTGGCTCCCCTGCAGTTACTAGTTGGCTGATGGCTTGCAATTGTGACCACTGCCAACCCTATTGCTGTACTACCACATCCCAGTGCTTTAAGCAGTCAAAAAGCCAATCCTCTTCTGTCCGTGGGCCAAGGCATTACAACCTTCACAGAGCACACAGCTCTCTATGGCTTCTATAGAGGTGAACTGGAAAATAATGTGTATCCAAGAAAAAAAAAAGATAGAAAAAGAGCTTTACCATATTACCCACCCCAATGGTATAATCACTGTAATGGGATGCGGCAACGGAAGTAAAAGAATGATTGAAACTGTAATTGAACAAATATATAAAAAATGGATATGTATTGACAAATCTGCATATTAAAGAGTGATAATGATGTATGTACTACAATGTCTAATTTCCGAACATATATTTTTTTGCCAAAAAAAAAGGTTTAATTCCAGACTATCCAAATCCAACATCAGTTCCAAAGCCAGAAGTCACCACAGCTCCAAAGCCTCGATGTGACGCAACTTCATGTTTTCGAGGAGTGGAATGCACAGAGACAGGAACTGGATTCCAGTGCGGACCCTGTCCTGAGGGTTACACCGGAAACGGTGTCATTTGTACTGACCTAGATGAGGTACTAAACCGGTTACATGGTGATTTAGACTTTGTAATGCCCTAGTATGAATAATATCACACAAAATGTCCATTAACATTTCACAGTGTATTAATTAACACCTATTCTTTCTTAATTGAGTAAATTAAGTATTTTGTTCCACTGAAAGTAATTATTCTCTAAATGAATAGAAAATACTTTAAATGACTGTCTGTGGGATTATTCAAAAAATGTACATTTGTATGTTGGATACATACGTTCTATAGCATCTTTTGAAAAAGATGCTAAAAATCTGCAAAATAATTTGCAGTCGTCATTGGGAACTATTTATTTATAAAATTCTTGTATCCAATGGTCAAAGTGGAACATTAGAAGTGGCAGAATGGAAAATGTAAGTGAATGGAATGTGATAGTGTTACAACGATGGCAGTAGGAGAAGTGGCGGTATGCAGCCTCGGACTGGCCTGCCGGGCAGCCAGGCTATCCACCGGCAGGCCCGCCGCGTTGAAGCTCCGCCCCCTCCTCTGTTAGGGCGGAGCTTACATGGAACACGTGACTGGCGATATCGGCGGTGACACTCTCTGCAGCTGTGGGGTGCAGAGAGCCGTGTCTGGGCTCTCTGCAAATATAATACACCTATGCTGTCTCATTCATGAGACTATAGATTCAGTACATCTTAATGTAATATACATGTAAGCAATGGATTCAGGGATGACTTTGCAGGTCCTGTGACATTCCGGTTTGACCAGTGTGTTGATGGCCAGCACAGTGTTCCCATGGATATGTTCAGCACATTATGACATTGTACTTAAAAATGCTGCGTCTGCACATTCCATCGTCACCCTGTCCCCCAAACCCACCCCCCCAATCCCTACTCTAATCTCATCCGTAACTCCCCCTTCACTTAATATTGTGTTTATATTACACTATGTCCACTGGCTGAGACGCTTTAGGTCAGAAATTTTAAGAAGATACAGAAAGATTTCTATCCAAACACTTGGTAAGCCCCTAGCCTGGGCAGGGAAGGGATCAGACACAGAGAAGGAATGATTCCCTGGTGCTGTTGTCATTTCTAGTCACTCCCAGCATTGTACACAGCACCACATGTCTGCTGTCAGCAGAGGAACAAGCTTGGACATCTGTATTCAGTAACACAATCCATGCACATAACATAGAATCCTTAGTCACAGGTGATGTGATGGATTTCCCAGGTTTCTGCAGTGAAAGGCAAATGAATGACAGAGCAGTGATATAAAACAGGAGTGAGTAACTTTACAGGCTACCTGATGCTGGCCACACCCCCTCTGGCTGCCCACACCTCTATGATTTCTGGCCACACCCCCTCTGGTGGGCCCCTAGCATTGCAGTCCCCCGGTTGGCCCTTCATGCCTCAGTCCGACACTGGCGGTATGGCATACCACTGTATGCACCCCCACTTCCACCACTGCATATATGTATATATTGTGACACCATCAGGGGAACAGGTACCATCTCCTGGGTGAAGATGGTGACGAACTGCAGCAGTAAACCACACAAATCCAAAGGTTTCAGTTTAAAGCCACAGCTAGTTTTATTCACCAGCTTGTAAACAAAACATAACAAACAAAATCTTAGCCGTCTGGCTACTAACTAATACATTTCCGGAGGCCCTCTCTCCTGTGCAGGACCTTGTGTCCAACACACAAATCAAACATGTATTGTTGCTTACCACAGCAGAGTGTCTCAGGCGGCAACTCACCTCCTCCCAAGGTCTGAGACAATGATTGCATATTCTAGCTGCCTTTTCACAGGCACCTCACAGGTGCATCTCTTGATCAGTCTGTTTAGAGACTGGTAGGCCAGAAGACCCGGACTGGGCCTTATGTATGGAGCCCATCCTTCTCTTTCTCCATACATAACACCCTTACCATGTTTTGTTAGTGCAGGGAAATACCCTGTGGGAAGCTTTACAACTTATCCCTGGTGTTTTAACGTACACAATGCTGGAAGCCTGAGACACATACATCTCCCATTTAGCCTCCTTCCAGTGACTCTGTCACAATATATATAATGTAACGGACTGGAATGTGATAGTGTTACAATGGAGGCGGTTGGAGAAAGAAGTGGCAGCATGGCATACCACCCTGTACACCACCACTTCCACCATTGTGTGTGTATATATATATATATATATGGATATGAATGTGATAGTGTTACAATGGAGGTGGTAGGAGGAGTGGCGGTATGACATATCACCGTATGCACCCCCACTTCCACCACTGCTTGTGTCCCATCTTAGGGTGTGGCTTGTAGTGTTAAAGGAGATGGCCAGTGCCTACCCAGATATTACCCATTAACGACCGTAAAACCAATGGTATATTCATCCTCTCTCAGAAATATCGATCCCCTCATTATTTTTGTTGTATTTATTTTTTCCCAGTGCCGACTGAACCCCTGTTTCCCTGGGGTTCGATGCATTAACACCATTCCAGGTTTCCGATGTGAGTCCTGTCCCCCTGGATACACAGGACCAACTGTACAAGGAGTCGGCTCTACCTACGCTAAGCAAAATAAACAGGTGACGTGTTATTCAATTCACCAAGATAAATTTATTGTATTAAAAATAGGTTTCAGATCAATTGGCTAATGGAAATTACTCAGTTTGTTATGAATGTCCTAGCATTTATAATTACTGTAGATGTGATTATATAAAGATATAGTTTAATAACCTTTCCCAGAACACTGGAGTAATATAGAGAGTTGAAATCACAAATTTTTCACCAGTCCCACATTTTAAACTGAAAGGTATTCTGAATATTTTTATCTTTTATTATTTCTCAATAAGTGTATATGGCATCTGTATTAAACATGACAATGTATTCCATTATACATCTGCATTGGTTAAAATGACTGAACACACAGATACACTAGTTACAGTTGGATCACATTAATTAAACTTCAAAGTTTGAGGACTGGAATGGGCTGGCAATGTTTGGTGAGTAACAAATGGCATATAAACACGTTTATAAGTACCCATCACCCCAGTGGAAGCAGACGTTTGATGGGGCAATATAATATTCACTCTCAGTTCCCTGAGGATTAGTGACATTGCTCAATGAGGCCATGGGTTCCTAGTGAATTGAGAGGCATCATTCTACTTTTATTGTGTGGTGGAAAGCAATGCAGAGATAGCCACCAGAGATGGGTTGGTAGCCACATTCTACTGAATAATCATGGCAGTAACAATTTCTTGTGCTCAGACAGCAAAATCTGCTGACCGAACACTGATATGAGACATTGAGATCAATTAGAAATATATACAACTCTATAAGTGCTATACTCTGTGGCTATGCACTGATTAGTGCACTAATTTGTGAACTTTGTGTAATCCAGTAATCATAAGACAAAAATCACAAATGTATTGTATTAATTATATTAAAAATTATGCACTAGTACCAAACACTATGAATAAAATATCCGTGACTTCAACTATAACCAGCAACAAACAAACGCTTTCAAACTGTTGCTGAGGCACAGGGCAAATAGCTAAGACTAAGGGGTATATTTACTAAACTGCGGGGTTGTAAAAGTGGAGATGTTGCCTATAGCGACCAATCAGATTCTAGCTGACATTTTGTAGAATGTACTAAATAAATGATAATTAGAATTCACTTTTACAAACCTGCAGTTCAGTAAATAATAAATATACCCCTAAGACTGTACTTGAATCTGTCTATGAACCCTTGTGAAAAACATATTGGGGAACATTTCTGACAACTGCTCCACTGTTAGCTGTAGAGAAAATGTGTTATTACAGCATATTGTATAATTAAAGGCAATGTCATATGTTATGGAGCAACAACATAATTCTTCCCAGCTACCTGCGGAACAGATTTCATAAATGTTCCCTATTGTGAGAGTGACCAAACACGGAACTTCCAGATTGTGTTTATATTATGACTCATAAGCGGATTATGTGTCATTCTGTCTGAGCGGTTCCGCTATTCCATATTGCAGGCATATAGATTTACTGCATATGTCTAGCCCACTACAGGAACACACACAGCATGTATGGTCATTTCATTGCTGGGGAAACTGGAGCATAGAATAATATTTGTACGGGAAGTTATTAAATTCAGCGGATGATGTTTCGGTTCTAGCTGCTCACAATGAGAACTTTGCTGGAAACCCATCAGACGTGACGGCAAGCTATCATGGTCACTTTACTGTACGTGAAGCTGGTTTCCTGAATAAACCATTACCAAACCGAGGATGGCGGGAGTGTCTGCTTCTCTCTGTAATATTAGATCTAAGCCTAATTGTAGACTAGTGTCTGTTAATAGTGATAGACGAGGATTGATTAACAATGGCGCAGTCTGTGCAATTGCTCAATAACCCACAGCTTGACAAAGCCAACGATCAGCAATGTTATATTTATTTTACTTTTTATTGCTGATCCTGGGCTTTGTCAAGCTCTGGGTTATTGAGCAATTGCACAGACTGCACCATTGTTAATCAGTCCTCATCTATCATTAACAGACACTAGTTTACAATTAGGCTTAGATCTAACATTTGCTTTGAAAGCCGGTGCCTTGTTATATTACATCTCATATCCTATTGTACAATCCCAGAATCCCAGTGGCAGATGTAGTTATGTGGCTGGTTGTAACTGTATTCTCCTAACAAGGAAGGATGGGAATATATTGTTGCTTTATCTCACACTATAACTAGTTATAATATAAGATAAAATGTGCATATCTGACAGACTTAATAGAATTCTCTCCCTCGCACAATAAGACTCTCCTCTGGTCTACAAACTTTCAAGCGTTCTCTGAAAACCTACCTCTTCAGACAAGCTTATAATATTCCTCAACCACCTTCTTAACCTCACTACCTTAGCCTATTACTGCCTGTTACACAATTTCACACAAGACAACTACCCCCTGACCAACATTGTTGTGTGAAAGGATCATTTAGCTTATGAGTCACTTTTACCTTTGCAGCCTGGCTGGGCCAAAATGCAAAATGTAGACTTAACCTCATGTGTCAATCTCCCATTGTCCCATAGATTGTAAGCTTGGGAGCAGGGCCTTCTCACCACTTTGTCTGTTTTACCCAGTTTGTTTATTAGTTTATTATGTCTGTCCCCAATAGTAAAGCGATACGGAATATGTTGGCGCTATATAAATAAATGATGATGATGATTCTTGTTTCTTTAGCGGATGTGAACAAAGAAATGTTCTGTTGTTTTTATTCAGGTTTGCCTTGATATCAATGAATGTGCAACCGGAAGAAATGGTGGATGCGTGGCTAACTCTGTTTGCACTAATACCATGGTGAGTACTCTCATCAATGTCAATGTTGCATGTGGGCATTGTTGTTGCTGTCATGTACAGTATCACCTTATATTTCCAGGTGATTGGTGGCTGGTTCTCAGCAGTCTTGTCTAAAGTCTCTTTGTATGTAACCATGCATGTGAATTCTTTTCCTGCACATTTATATATTTTTTTGCAATATTTAAATACCATTTCCATGGATGTTCTATTATAAAATATCAAAACAGTATTTAAATTATCAACATTTCTGTTTGTAATAATTAAATATACTATAGGTGACGGTTACCAGTTCAACTGACTAATCAAGGACACATATGTCCCATCTGGCATAAAGATGCGTCTGAGAAATGATGCAACAATCACTATTATCTATTTCAAAACTTGTACCGTGTTTATATAGGTGCAAAATGTCTTTATAGCTTAAGCTGGGTACACACTACAGAAAATTTCTCCTGGTGCGATATCATTAACAATTTTACCAACGACTGAAAGTCCTGATCATTATGCCGATTCATGTGTACACACTTTACACGTTTTACACGATTTACCATCAGATCTGTGCTCTTCATCTGTCATAACCATCGTCTCAGACTATCTTGACTCCGTACACCCTGTACAGATATCTGCCATCCCTGCAGCAATATGCAGACATCATTTAAATAAAGACCATCATCGCCAGTCATTGCTTTGTTTTGTGTATAGTGTATTTTTGGCAACTCCGTTCACAACTGTACACTTGTTACCGTTATTGAAATATAATGATCATCCCTTCAAATAAACGAGGAGCTTGTGCTCTGCTGCTTCTCGTCATGGCATGAGCGCTAAAAACACTCAACCGCAGGGAAAGAAGAAGAAAGAAAAGATCACTATTTCCATGTGCTTCACATTTAGACAACACAGCACGTGGGAGACGTAAGAGACAACATCATAAATTTAAATGTACACGCCCAGAAACTAATCGCTGTTGGAGGAATTATTGGCATAATTGTTGGAAAGACGGTCGTGAGTGCGTACACACTGCAGAACTGGCAGGACAGCGTTCCATCACTTAGAGAGACTTTTAGTCTGGCTATAATATCAAATCAAACGATGCAATGTGATTCGGTGTGATAAAACATGGTCGATGGAGCGTACACACCTAATGTTCATTAGCTTAGATCTATGTAACACAAAATAAGTTTACCGCATGAGAACACCTCTGTTCTGCCTCTACTCGCACAAGGGGTGCAAGGGAAAAATAAATGCACTTCTAAATACAGATGCAAGTTATGCGCAGTACGTAAGTTTTGCACCAAAATGCTTATTTCCGTTGGGATGTCAGTCTGCACAATTGCTGCAAAATGTCCACACATTGCTGAAATCTGTAAAGCTGCCTCGTGTTCACGTGTCCGCATTCAGTACATTGTATTATATTGTACATTGAGCAGTTGGGAACATTACCCACATCAGATACTGTACCTCTCTTTGGTCACAGGGCTCGTTCCGCTGCGGAGCCTGCAATCCTGGGTATGTGGGTGACCAAATCAAAGGCTGCAAGCTACAAAAAAGCTGCTGGAACCGCGGACAGAACCCCTGTCATGTCAATGCAGAATGTATCGAGGAGAAGGGAGGAGACGTCATCTGTATTGTGAGTATTATTTCATGGAACATGGACATAGAATGGTAGGAGAGACATTAGCTGGAGGTTGCTCTAGAGATCCAAAGCTTAGAGTACAGAGCGGAGAATGTGGTGCAGTTATTACACTATATCCCACTATTTCCCACTCCGTTTGGTTACTAGTGGGATAAAGAGGAGCAGAGATTCAGTATTGATAATCATCAGGAACAAAAGATTATTAATTTAGATATTTGGATTATTCTGTATTCCAGACACCCTCTGGGTGATTATTTTTAACTATCTATTTCCCTTCCTTCCATTTTTTAAAAAAATGCAGATTTCACCGTGCTCAGAGGAATGATGTGCTTTATAAATACTGTATAATAATAGTATAATAATAATTTCACAATTCCTTAGATAGAATTTAGAAGGAAACATAGAGAATGTAAATGATCTATTATCATCGTACACCACCGAGAGTCCATCCTCGTGACACAACATAACTCTTTCCTTTCCACCATTGCCAGATATCGCCTAATGTCACCAAGTCCTTTCATAGAGCAGGACCAGGGCACAGAAAAGGGAGCAAATGTTATACCTGTCCTGGTTCACCTTGTGCCATACAGTCACCGATGTACCAGTTGCTCATAATAGAACAGTAAATCATAATGAGGTGGTAGATATAGACATCCATTATACATTTTTGTATATACTTTTATATGTACCTACCAACATTTCAAATGATTAACGAGAGCTATACAAGTTCATTTGATTATTTTGCTGGGACTCCAGCCTTACAGATGTCAGCATATACCTTAGCAGATGCCAGGACTTGAGTTAACAAACAGTGTAATACTAGGAAATTAGAAAAATTAAATAATTACAAACTGCCTAAAACACAAATTTCTATCACGTTTTACCTTTAAAAAAAAATGGCAGTCATGGAACGGATTGGATTGATTTCTTCTAAACACTCTACTGCCCTCTAGGGATAAACACTTTAATTTACAACAGCTTCTCTTACTAAAAGAATAGAAAAAAAATAAAGCAAACATGGTGGGAGAATATGTTATGGCAAAAGTGATAGGATGAGCAAACATTTGTCCCTGCATTTCTACCACCCTAGGCCTGGGCATATTTGGCCTCTCCACAAATCCAAGCGAAATATTAGCACTACTTAAAGCAGCAATCTCCTCTCACCATGGCAGGCTATAAGAAGAAGCTTGGTAATTACCATTTTTCCTTGATTTGTTTCTTCTGGCTGCTATTGTTATAAGTTTTCAGAGTTTCCACAGTGTCATGTGCCATGCCAACCATAGCACATGGTGTAGAGAGCAGAGTGGCTTTGAAATGCCCCCCCATGGGCTCTGTTTGCACTGTAATATCCTCCCCTCCCTCTCCCCTCTCTGCCTTCACATGACACGCTGAGAGTCTGAGTTTGTGTGTGGCTTGCAGTCATACTTGTCTGCCCTTCAGAGAGATTTTGAAAAGGAGATAATGATTTGTAGGTGAACAGCTCCATGCTTAACAGATACTTAACTTGATATTTAAAGGACAAGAAAAAACTTTTTTCTGGGATTGATACTTTAAATTATTATATCTATTGCCTTATTAGTGCAAAGTAATTAGAATCATTGAGTAGTTGTGATATAAATAATTGTCTGGCACTATTGAGACCATATTTGCCTTCACTGTCAGCTCTGTGTGTCAGGAAGTAGAGTACATTTGGTCAATAAAGGTATGGTGCAAAAACTATATGCCATCCAAGGTAGCCAACTTACCCTTTTAATTACTGACACATCTAAATTATACATATATAAGCCCTTTGCATGTGTCAGTGATTAAAGAATTGAGTTTGCAAACCTAAAGCTATGTCAGAAATTAATCCAAAGGCCATGAACCCATTTCCTAGGTAACCTTGTACTCCTCCAGCTATACCACAGTTGTATAATTATCTCATGGAAGACAAAATTAGGTACTTAAGAGGGTTCAGTTGTTGGTACGATATAGGGCGGATGATCCTAGGAATGTCTGTGGCTCATGGCTGGGCAGATTTAAAGTACATGGACTGAATATAACCAAAAATGAATAAGGCATTTTTACATAGTCATACTCTTACATAGTTGTGAGATGTTACTATATAATTATTGCTGAGCTCTGCTTGTGTCTTATGCCAATGAATAGTGAACTCTCCTCTATGCCTTTCTTTGCAGTGTTCCGTTGGATGGGCTGGTAATGGATATGTATGTGGCAAAGACACCGACATTGATGGATATCCAGATGAAGCTCTTCTGTGCAGTGATGCAAGCTGCAAAAAGGTTGTCATCTTCTAATAATGTTTATGAATGTGATTTATAGAACGGTGCACTGAGAAAGGCACCTGTCCTGTATTTATACTGCACCCTGCACATATTAAGGTTTGATTAAGGCCAAATTAGTGTGACGGGGGGAGTTAGATCTCCCACAGTAAAGCTGTAGCACAGAGTAGACAATTTCTGTCATTTTCAATTATTGTACTATTTTTTTAGTTTCTTGATGCTTTATAAATAATTCCTTCATTGTTTACAGTTAGGTATCTAGTAAAATATAAAATAATATAGGGGCGCTAGTTGCATCACTTTTTAGTTATAGTGTAATATGCTTTTCCTATGCAGGACAACTGCCTGTATGTTCCAAACTCTGGGCAGGAGGACACGGACAGGGATAGCATTGGGAACGCCTGTGATGAAGATGCGGATGGAGATGGGATTCTGAATGAGCAGGTAAAGAGCAGAACACATTGAACCTCAGTACTATGTGTAAAGTATTGGTAATTCCATATCCCTAGCACCCAGAGCTGTATTTACCAACCAGACCAACTGGGTGTATGCCCAGGACACTATTGTTCTAGGGATCCATAGTAATTGTTTTCTATTATTTAATTTTTTTATTTTTTTTATCTACCTCTCTCTTTATTTGGGGGTACTTGTTCTTTACTAACCGCATGTATATGCCATAATCACCTCTAAGTATGTCCCTGTCTGCCTGTATGGATTTGATACCTATGTCAATTACATCTATGACAACTCAACGTTTTAACCCTTGGCAGTTTTATGTTATGTGGATGCGCCTTTTATCTTATGGCAGTGCCAGTAACTTCTGTGGCCAAGACACTCCTGCTCTTAAATACGTTATATATCTAGTGAAGTTATATCTTTACTTTTTGCCACTTTCCTTGGCTTCATATCCTAAATCCACTAATGTATTGAGGACTAGCATAATACAGAAGTGTCTGCCGACAGGTATGTGTTTATATGGAGTATACTGTATACATTACTCTAACTAAAGGCTCCTGGTCCCCTGTGCAGACTCTCAGTCCCATGTACATGTCCTTATTAATAACACCTACCTCACACTAACAACACATACATTGCACCTACGTCCTCTAAACCCAGTGTTCTATCAGCAGTTTCCCCGACTCTTGTGATCTGGCAGCCAATAGCCTCATGCTTGCTCCCCTCATAGCTGTCCCTCCATCTCCCTTGTCTGTTGTGTGGCTCTCTCGTTGCCCATTCTCCTTATCTTCATGTGTCTTCTAGTCTTGTGCCTGTGTAACATTCAGGGGCCACACCTGGGCTGAGACCTGGGCATGGCAGTGGTCCCTACCAATGCTACTCCATTTGTTACACCACCGGTGGTATAGTCTAATTAATATGTGACTGTTTAAACCCCTTTCGTAGGATAACTGTGTTCTCGTTGTCAACATCGATCAGAAAAACAGTGATCAAGATATATTTGGTGACGCCTGTGATAATTGCCGTTTCAAATTGAACAATGATCAAAGAGACACGGACAATGATGGGCAAGGGGATGCTTGCGATGATGATATGGATGGAGATGGTAAATAAATCAATATACATAGAGACAGATTACTTTGTAACAAGTAGATATTTCTTGGGTCTGGGCCGGAAGGAACCTCTTTACATTCTTGACCAGATTAATGTGTATTGAAGGTATCAAGAACTTCCTGGACAACTGTCAACGTGTCCCTAATTTGGATCAGAAGGATAAGGATGGAGATGGTGTTGGTGATGCCTGTGACAGCTGCCCTGACATTATCAATCCAAACCAGGTTAGTCTGACTGGTTGGGTCACAGAGGGAAGGGGGCGAACTTAGTGGGCGTTTGTTGATCAGGGTACTGTTTACCAATATGAATGGTTTAACCCGGCTATTGGTTATTATATCAGCGTCCTAGCACAGGTTTGTTACATGAAGCCTCTTATCTTGTCTCCATAGTCAGACATCGATAATGACCTGGTGGGAGATTCCTGTGACACTAATCAAGACAGGTATAGTATAAATAACCTGTGTGATGGTCAATGTCTAATAAGACATAAGTGACACTCCTCATAACATATGCATTTATTATGTGTATTTCTTTAAAGCAATCATATCTTACATTGTTTATATTCACCATGGGACCCAGAGACCCAGACTATGTTACAAGACTTGAGCAACCTGTGGTGCTCTAGTTGTGGAACTACAAGTCCCAGGATGTCCTACCAACCCTTGAAGAGACAGTTTCCTTCCTCCCCAGTATATCATTCTCTAATGAAAACAAGTCCCAAACACTCAGGGTTCTGAGACAAACAATAGTACCACTATAAGGCCATCTGATAAACCTGAATGTTTAGTGAAATGTAAAAACTGGATTCTTAGAATCACTAAGAACAAAATACTGCAATAGTGAGTGACACTTCACAGTGATGACCACTAGATGGCAATAAATCATAAGATGAATACTGTAAATATTCATTAAAGGTCGTTTATGAAACGAAAAAGCTTCACAAATGGAATCACAGACATTTGCACAAGTAGGATACAAGGATGGAGAGGATATATTACCACTAATGTGGTAAAGAGCATATCTAGGTGCACTTCAACCAATGTAAAGAGACGTGAAACATTCCTGATGTTCCCTCACTTTAATCAGTCTAAAGAACTGTAATGTGACGCTTTTACTGTTTCCATCCTGCGCTTATTCTTGGCATATTCCAACCTGTAAACCTAGACGCAGATTGCCTTTACAGAACTGTTTCCAATGACCATGTACTGGACATGCACCTTGACGTTTGCTTGGTGGACATGTAGCCGCACTTGGACACATAAGCATTGAAAGTCTGCAGAGTTGGTGACTTGTAAATGAGCCTTTTTGTCATCATGTGGGGTAATGTTTATGTTGTCAGCTACCTACTTTTATCCCCATTTTTAAGAGTATGAGCGGGAATCGATCTCCAGGTTTGTCATCAAGTGTGACGACAAAGAAGCAGATCTGTGCCTGACAGTGTCGCCCATAACAGGGGTAAGGGAGTACACAGGGGAAGGCGTGTCAGGGAAGATGTGACAGAGCCCCGCGGCTGATCTTGTGAATCCTGGGAGAATTCAATCACACTGATGTCATTCAGTCACACTGCTCCCAAAGGCCTGAAGCCCCGCGCCCACGTTGTCATGGTGCCGATCATGTGACATACAGGCCGTGCGGAGGCCAGCGTCCAACACAGAGCTGTCATGTCTCGAGTGAGAAGATCACTGCACCAACCCACCACTGACATACAGTTCTGCTACTTGATATAGTTCCTATAAGTTTAGTTTTTACATTGCAGTAAAAGTTACAGTACCATCTACAGTCGCTGATCTTCTGAGGGACAGTAACTGGAGGTACCCAGGACAAAGCTTACCACCTATCTGTTAGAAAACCACCGTTGTAAGTCAGGTGTAGTGGTTTACTATAAAAGTTCACAGTAATTTTAAAGTGAATGGGAGGAAAGATACCCAGGGGTACACATTCATCTACAACCAGAGAGTCTGCTGGACCGAGACAAGGGAACTCTGAGTCTTTCATATTAACCACCATAGCTCTTTCATCCAAATCAGCATGCGGCTCACAGAGCCATAGTCTACATATCATAGAGTACACGCCACAGAGTACACGCCATAGAGTACATATCATAGTCTACATATCATAGAGTACACGCCACAGAGTACACGCCATAGAGTACATATCATAGTCTACATATCATAGAGTACACGCCACAGAGTACACGCCGTAGAGTACATATCATAGTCTACATATCATAGAGTACACGCCATAGAGTACATACCATTGAACTTAACGTTTTGGAAGTAAATAAAGTCATCTCTCAGGGAGAGGTGGCCCCAGGTCATGGGGGCCATAATTGTTATGGGTGGCCCTGGGCTTATGTGCTGTGCTGCGCTACATCAATGAGTGAGTGCATGTACCCAATATTAGCTTTGTTAGTCCAGCATTGTCTTTTAGAGCAATTGCAATCATGCAATTGTTTTTCTAGAAATAACTTCCAAGTTCCCCGGAGTCAGAATAAAAATACTCTGCTCAGCTGGAAGATTTCCACTAATATATAGAAAATATTCACTGACCTCTACCCCATTGGATACAGATGTATAGGAAATTGGCATCACAAGAAACTCATTTGTAATATTTGTCCAACTTTACTTCCTTTAAAATCTGCAGAATGTGTGTTGTATCTTTAGATAGGACTCTAAAGCTTGTACAGTTTGTTCTAAACAATCTTCATCTATAATGGCCTAAAGGCTGCTTGCACAGAATGTACTGATCTCTCTTTCCTGCACCCAGTGATGGAGACGGTCACCAGGACAGCACAGACAATTGTCCCACAGTCATTAACAGCTCCCAGCTGGACACAGACAAGGACGGACAAGGAGATGAGTGTGATGACGATGATGATAATGATGGCATTCCTGACCTTCTTCCTCCAGGACCAGACAACTGCAGATTAGTCCCCAACCCAGGGCAGGAGGATGACAATGGTATGAGACCAAATTGAATCTGTTGCAGGGAACAAAACTTTTGTAGCAAAGCATCAACAAGGGATCCTATATATCTTGATTTTTTTTTTCTGAAGATTTAAGTAAACCACACATAGGAGTGTTATAGTTTTGTTTTTTGTTTAAGGCTAGTGACATCCAGGTACTTTATATGGCTGTCTATTGAACTCAGCATTTATGCACGCTGTTAGCCTAAAGATAGCATGTAGTGTAAACAGCAAGTACTTGTCGCACTATTGATGAGAAGCTCTTTGGATGTTGCAGGCAGCGTTCATAGAGTACATGGAGGACTTTTCGTTGTTAGTTTTAGGAGTTGCTATGTATAGAAAAGATCAGTGTACTCTAGGTTAGATATCTGCATATCAATTAATGGACAGTGCTATTGAGGGCTTGTTAGATCAATCACATTGCTTTAGGGGTAACAGTTTCAGTTATTATTAGTGGAAGGTTACAAGAAAGAAATCCAGTGCTTAGTGCTGGGTTTTAGTGCAATTTACTGTCTGTGACATAGTCTTCTGCTATTCTCTGCCCAGATGATGGTGTTGGAGACATCTGTGAATCTGACTTTGACCAGGACAAGGTCATTGACCGCATTGACGTCTGTCCAGAAAATGCTGAGATCACACTTACTGACTTTAGAGCCTATCAAACTGTTGTTCTGGACCCTGAGGGTGATGCCCAAATTGATCCCAACTGGATTGTTTTGAACCAGGTGAGGCATTTATTTTTTCAGTATTAACGTTGGGTGAAACACAGATGTTTTGGACACCCAGTCTCCTTCTTGTAGGTTGAGGTGGATTGAAGTGGGGAAAGGGGGGTGAGGGAAGAGCCAGATAGCAGGAGGTTGAACTAGTCAAGGCGGGAGATGATGAGAGAATGGATAAGAGGTTTGGTATCATTTTGGGTAAGAAATGTACAATGCACCCTCACAACTGTCCCAATCTCTTCTCTGAGCCACACTTGCATCTCTTGTTTCAGTAGTGCCCTCTTCCAATTAATATGTATTAATTGGATATGTATGTAATCTCGCTTTAGAGCAGGGCCCTCCTTTTGTATTCATGTCCCTGTTTTCTGTACGTCCCGCCACCTGCCCCGACAAGGCGCTCCTGCTAATAGGTTGGACCTAACTTTAAACAATAAGAGTCCCTATATTGGGTTACACATTCATGTGTTTTTAATTTGGGAGCTAACTCACCTAGAGGTACCGCAGGAGTCTCCAACTGGCAGAAGAGGACCAGCACTCCCCATCAGCTACTGATACCAGACATGCCTCTCAAACAACGATACAGAAATGGAAGTAGCTCAGTCTCAGTTTATAGGTTCACAGCAGATGTTTGAAGACTGGAGCTGTCCAGAAAGGAAACATACAAAGAAAACTTAGCATGATATCTAACAATGGCCAACATATAATTAGCACAAATGTTCTATATGACTTACTAGCCTGTGCCCCTGTCACCACACAACCCCAGTGCCCCCCATCATCACACATTGTGTTCTTATAGTCACATATAAGCTGCCGACACTTTTTACTTTCGTCTTTCAAACTAATTAAAAGGAGCGTGTGCTTTAAATTGATAAAGACTCAGATACCATCTATGATTACCTGCTTAGGACATTCTATATCACTAGTTTATATGGTTATACAGCATTCGTGTTGTGCTACAGAGTGACATAGAACTGTGGAGAATTAACCACATATTCTAATGTTGCGATAATACAAGATTGCAGAAAATATTGGGCCTGATTCATTAAGGAATTCAAAATTACAAGCGGGTGTAAGTATGCCCTGCACCTCCGTATGCAGACCTGTGGTAGTCAGTTTCTACCCCGACAGTGACTACAACACTGTGGGAAATCCGAACACTCATACCCTGACATTAAACAAAAATCGACTTACCATTACACAGATGCACTTATTTCAAGACCACGGGGGTAAATGTATCAATATGCGGGTTCTTCAACACCCGCGTGTTCAGCCTCTTCCGCGATTAAATTTCAAGCGGCGCTGCATTGTAAAGGGAAGTTAACCCTTTACAATGCAGCGCCGCTTGAAATTTAATCGCGGAAGAGGCTGAACACGCGGGTGTTGAAGAACCCGCATATTGATACATTTACCCCCAGATCTGTTGCCAACTGTTGTAAATTACATCATTTCAAAACATGACTCCTCTTAAAGTGCCGATGCACGGACCCATGTCATTCATCTAATGTAAGTATTAGGGGTTAAGGTTACGGTTAACCTTACTGTTACAAGCCAGGTCTGTGTATTTCCACTTTAACATCAGTCGCCTTTGTAATTGACGTCATTTACAACATTCGGAAAGATGTCCGGTCGTGAAATCAGTGCATCTGTGTAATGCTGAGTCTATATGTGTTCCATGTCAGAGTATGAGTGTTTGAATTTCCCACGTCGTTCTACTCGCTGTCGGGTTACTCGGTGTCGGTAAAGAGTACTACACCAATGTAGACAGACACAATGCACTGCAGGATACAAACAATACATACGTGAAATATAAAGTACCAGCAGAACCCACTTAAAAAAAAATCAAAACGCAATTATTGTCACCCGCTAATAATATAATTGTTAACAAAAATACATTGAAAAAAAGGTTTTTTTTATTAACTTTTTTGGGGGAAACATAAAATGCGCGGACAGACTTGCAGTTGGCAAGGGGCGCGTCCTAGCTAAAATACTGCCCAGTATTTGTGGGTTACATGCAAACGCCGGCAAAATCTCCTTGAATTGCAATATGGTTTCTCCAGGTGCAAACAGATTTCCTTATCTTTACCTGCTCTGTTATATTTGTGGCATGCATATACATAAACATGGGCTGTGGTATTTGGCAAAAAAAAAAGGCTTAATGGAGCCAATGAAAATGTGTCTGTAGTATGTTCCATTCTAATACATATTTTTTATTTGGAACCCTTTACATTGTGAGCCTAAGTCTGCTAAATTTCCTCTGTTGCTTTCAGGGCATGGAGATTGTGCAGACAATGAATAGCGACCCTGGACTTGCAGTGGGTATGTTATCTGTATACTATTTTTTCAATCAGTACTCTGGACCGGCAGTGGAAAATTCTACCGAGGATCATGCACACCTGCCCTACTGTAGTATAGAAGAGTATTAGCAGTCACTAAAAGTTGCTATATAACACATAATAATAGTCTACGTCCTGTAATAACTAGTACTCAACCCTACAGTGACCTCAAATATCCTTATAAATACCCTATAATGAACAGGAGATTATTCAGTTTGTATATAGGTTGATGTAATATAGCATGGTGACATGCTGACTTCATATGTCAGTAATGACTACTTATCTGCTACAGCTGCTGAACTTTATAATAATTACAAGTATATATACAGTAGAAAGAGCATTAACTGTAAAGACGTCCCTCCATAACATTTCTCTATATGTGCTCTATGTCTGTTCATTTAATGTACAGAGTATATGAAGCGCAGAGACAGTATCACCCCTGTAGGCTTCTTGCTGTATTTAATCTATGTCTGTTTCATCTGCAGCTGCATTATTATGTCAGATTCATGGAGCCGCTTCATTTTGCTTTCCACAGGTTATACAGCTTTTAATGGAGTGGATTTTGAGGGCACATTCCACGTGAACACAGCCACGGATGATGATTACGCTGGTTTTATTTTTGGGTATCAGGACAGTTCAAGTTTCTATGTGGTTATGTGGAAGCAGACGGAGCAGACTTACTGGCAGGCGACTCCTTTCAGAGCAGTTGCAGAGCCTGGCATTCAGCTCAAGGTACTATTTCTACTCTTGCCATAATAAAACAGTACGGGTCATTTAGGAAGATGCAGCACTGTAGAGCCAAGTGGCATTCTGTGACACAATCCATCTATTTGTGGGTTCATTCGTGTCTTAGAGTGCAGAGATGGCGGTACTCTCCGTGCTGCAGTCTCCAAATAACTCCATGAATGGCCCTTGTAATCCTCATAGGGATCAATGATCCCTGTCTGAGCTGTAGTCTTGTTGTGTAGAATGCAGGGCTGATCACCCATGTATGACAGTGCTCAATTGAATGCTCAACGGCCAGAAGATGTTCCCCAAGTCTTTTCAAGTTACATTTAATTTTTTATGCCATCTAGAGAGTATTCATGCACAATTATACTTAGGAGTCAATTGACATCCCAGGCTTGACACTTGATAATACTTCACACACAAAAATACAAAAACAAAATCATAATATATTAGTATCTTTATGCCAGTCATCTTTTCTCCCTACTGCAATCAAAACAAGGATATCTGTTATTTCCCCATAGGGCGGGCACAACAATTCCTGTTCAGTTAATTTTGTGCAATTAATTAATGCTCGCTTGTATTTGTGGTTCAGCAAACATCAACGTTCCCTACCAGTCAATAGCTGCCAGCGAACAAATAGTTCTACAATAGCTGGTAGTAGTTCCACAATAGTAAGGCAGAAACAGGCGAGGTCTTGTGAGCAGGCGTTACTGCTGAATCGAGTGCTACTTTTGGTGCAGTAAGTAGGGAAAAGTGGCACTTATCTCGCTGGAATAAATCAGCCCTGTAGTGTCTACTGCATGACAATTTTATTTAGGAATCCCCATAGAATATAATTATAGTACCGATTTGGTTACCCCAGGAGTAAAAGTATGGCAGAAGATGTTTGGCATTCTGTTAACATTTGCGAAGCATGTGGATATATTAATAAGCTTACAGACAGGACGTCTGTGCTGTATATAACCAAAATCTTATCTTAAAATATCTTCAGTCTGTTAAGCTCAAGAAGCTTTAGCACATCTATATTTGAATCTTATGAGCAGTCCCTCTATGTTATGCACACAGTTAGGTTATTTTAGTCTGAATCACATAACAGACCACATGAAAGAAAATGACTATTACTTGTATAGATTACTCATTTTATATTACACCTTTGCTAGACTAAACCTTCCATATCTGAATACAATGGGAACATGACCTTTTAGGTTTTGGAGCTACGTGTCCACTGCAGGGATAAAGAGGACTCCGGCGCTCAGAATAGACATCTTTATATGATTTAACAGCTTAAATCATTCTTGGCTTGACCCTTGGACATTTATCTGTTACACTAGGGGATAGATGAGGTCAGTTATTGGACAGCTTCCTTACAATGTGCTCAGTGCATTGTACGTGTGCACAGAGAGACCGTCATTCCACATGCATGACGATCACACATGAAAACTGATAGGAGGATTGATGTCATATACTTCTTCTCTCAGGGAGCTGAGTGTAACAGGACAAAAGTACAGGGTGATCTTCCACAGTACTCTGATAGGAGTTGCTGGCTGTATACGTATGTTAGATAACTGTGCATAGTTCTGGCATATTTTATATCATTTCATGTATGGACAAAATATAGAAAAATACATTCTATTAATAAAATGTCAGGCTTTCTCACAATATACTTCCATTACAATGACAAACTGTTTTTTCCATATTTTAGTACTTTTAGTGCTCAAAACATAGAAATGTGCATAAAGTTGACGTCTTAATACTGCAACTGGGACATAATAGGGTCCAGACATCTCAAAAGCCAATATTGAGTTGAAACTTTTTCTAATTATAATTATTTGTTTTATTATAATTTTCTATTACACTATACTTTATTTTACTATATTTAATTTACAGAAACATAAAGTTAGAATGTGGCTGCCCATTGTTTATCCCTGATAACCTCACTACTCTTAGATTTAGGATAACCCTATGTCTATCCCAACCTGTCTTCAGTCTCCTACTGTATTACTATTCCACTTATCCACTACATTTTCATCAAAGTTTCCTCATATTTCCATCTAAGCCATCTTCCTCGTCACTGTCTGTCTTCTAGTTGTCATACTTCTCTTCCTCTGAAGAATGCTTCACTTCTGTCCTGTTAAGTGCGTATTGTCGCTAACCAATAACGATTGTCGAACCTCGATTTGTGTTTCCAACGCACAAAGATTTATTCGCAAAAAGTAGTATAATATGTTCAAGCGAAGTGATAATAAATACAGCCGTTACTTATCGCAGGCGCTCTGGATCCAGTGTGCAGTCATTCAATCCTGAAGTCTGGGGACAAGATGTCTGAACACTAGATGAGAAGCTGTTGCTTATATGCACACAGAAATACAGTAATACAATGGAGATGGTATAGCTTGCTTCTATTGGTCCAGGTTTAAGGAAGGTCCAAGGGGTTGTCATCATTGGCTAGTTCATACTAAAGAATCCAAAGGAGGGGGTCATCTCTCCAGGGGGTATGCTCTGCTCTTCCCGCCAAGATTCCTTAGTCTTAAGTAGTTCATAATTCCCTATCATTCATAACTTGTGTATGCACTATGCGATTCCTTCGCAGAGTGAACCGAACAGTAGCAAATGTTAAGAGGTTTATTATGATACCACACATGATATGATTCCTTCAACCTGTTCCATATATTTCACTAATGTGCATATAACTTATAATATAAAACATAAATACTACTATATTTCGACATAAATGACTGTGTCTTGCAACTACCATTAATGTGTACTATTTTACAAGTATGCGTGTTTGTGTGAATGTATGTAAAAGACCAAATACTGTAGCTGCCACGTGTTGCAGCTGCGTACGCCCTTCCACGCCGTAGCGTGCCCTTGTACGTCGTAGCGTACCGTACGCATCTTTTCAGACAAAGACAGCCAAGTTTGCTCGACTTTAATTGAAATTACTTTATCCAATTTGCTGACTTCGACAGTCCCTTGATAAAACCCTGAGATATTTGAAAGCTTTTATCATACTCCTCATATCCCTTCTCTCTTCTCTTCTACATGTTTAGATCCTTTAGTATTTCCTGGTTATTTTTGTGTTTTAGACCATGCACCATTCTATTTGCCCTTCTTTGTGCTATCTCTAAGTAGAGGGACTGTACAGATGCATCAATGTGATAATAGACATATGGTGATGAAGGTCTTTATTTACGGATACACAAACACACTGTATGTGGTTCTTATTCAGATACTTTGTACAGTGAATTCTGAGATCACATTCTGTGCAACATGAAAAGATAATACCTCCTGTATGTAACTAGTTCTGCCATCTGTCTATCCAAGGCCGTCAAATCAAAGACAGGACCTGGAGAACATCTTCGTAACTCACTCTGGCACACCGGGGACACTACTGACCAAGTCCGGCTGCTGTGGAAGGACCCCAGAAACGTTGGCTGGAAAGACAAGGTGTCTTATCGTTGGTTCCTGCAGCACAGACCTCAAGTTGGATATATTAGGTCAGTCTACATTTGCAGTAAGATGTAATGTGACATAATGTACAAATATCTCTGGAGCACAGCTCATGATCGCCCAGTCACAGTTACCTTAATGTAGTTATCTGTAGTCGGTGGTATGTGTGTAAACTACAACACAGTGTTCTCCACCCAGTAGCCTGTAATTAGTAATACTTATCTACTCATCACAGCAGAGCGCTCTATGGCAATACACAAATAGGTAGTATTAAATACCCCCGGTATTCAGGCCAAAGGGCTGGCTCCTACTGGGCACAACTAGTGCAGTCAGAGACGTCATTATCCAATCACATTTTCTGCCAGTCCAGATTCCAATCAAAGTGGTTTTATGCCTGCATGCAATTTGTGCAATTATAACTGTATCGGTCAATTTGCAGCATGTATGAGGACCTGTACGTTAGAGTTAAACCTTCAGAGCATGGAACACTCCAGAATCGTCAACCATACAGATATAACCATAACATGACTAGTACTATGCAGTAAGTCACTACGCTATGCTGTTGGGGTACCCTGCTGCTACCACTACCTCTCAGTCCAGCTTGTCTCCATTCTCTTACTAACATAATGACAAAGATCTTGTGACGTGCAGCCGGGTCCTCACTAGCACAGTGACATGAGTACCACAAGATCAGCACACCTAACTCATGAAATACTAACTTCTACTTTGAGCATTGTGAAGATCTGATTGGCTGATTTCAAAACTGGGAATAGCCAGATGAACAGGAGATGAAGATTGAAAACAAAACGTTGCTCTTGCCATAGTCAAACGCACCCTGAAAAGGAACAGACACATAGCTTATGTGTGAAGCCCCTTACCTGTCTGTGTGATATAGCCACCAATTCTCTTACTCGCCACCTAGTTCTAGCGCTCTTCTCTTCATTGCAAAATACACAGTATAATTTCACAGTACTCTCTGGTTGATGACTGAATGTCCACCCAGACCATCTATTTCCAATTAAATAGACAACTAACTTTATTTATATCCTTCTTCTCTCTCCAGAACAGTTCTTAAGTTGCAAAGAGTTAACTTGTTAAATATACATTTTTGTCACCTTCTCTCTCACTGCAGATCAGTTCTTGATTGCAAACAGTTCAGTTTCAATAAGTATGTTAATAAACTCCCTTGAATTTATGCAATCACCTCTTATTCACAGCACAAATGTCCCTCTCCGCAGGCTGTTATGCAGCCAAAGGTTCAGGGACCCCCCGCCACCCCCCTCCCCCCACCTGCACCGCACTGTGAACCCATGGGCACTATCTCTCTGGTTTCTGGTCCCCAAATTCTCCTCCATCATCATCATCAACATTATTTAGTTATATAGCTGCAGCAAATTCCGTAGTGCTTTACAATTGGGAACAAACAGTAATAAAACAATACTGGGTAATACATACAGACAGGTAAGAGGGCCCTGATCACAAGCTTGCAATCTATGGGACAAAGGTTTGATACACAATGGTAAGTGCTCCATCATATTACATATTTGTCCAGCTAGAATTCAAAGGTTAAAAAGTATTTAGTTGGCTGTATGTTCAGTCACACAACAATGTTGGTTAGAGGGTTGATGTCTTGTGTTAGATGTGCAGAGGGTGGTAATAGGGTAACCTAAGGAGATTAAGACGGTGGTTGAGGAATATTATAAGCTTGCCTGAAGATGTTGGTTTTCGTAGACTGCTAGAAGGTTTGAAGACTGTTATGCTGACAGCCTTGTCATAAACTTACAGAACAAGCGATAGAAGTCTTTATCTATAGCAGCCGCCTTTCCTGTAGAGCTAGACACACTCACAGGTACTCGGATGCCCCCAGGACTTAACTCTATTTAGAGCAAGTTTACGAGCAACACCACAGCGAATAGGTAGGAGGAGCTCATCCGGATGTTAGCGAGTAGTCAGTAGACAGGTCAGGATCAGGGGTCCGTAGCAGACAGGATAGTCAGGGACAAGCAATAGGTCAGGGATGGCGGCAAACAGAAAAGTCCAGGAAACATGTCCAAAAGGTCAGGGCAACAAGCAGATTCTGAATACAAGCCATGGGTCACAACGAGAGATCAATCCAAAACAGAACAGAGAGTACAGGAACAGGGAGCAGGTCAGCAACCAGGGTCCAGAAGCTATAACTGTCAGCAAGGTTAAGCCCTCCCTGCCTTATATACAGAGAGAGGAGAGTAATTAGCCACCTACTGCCCGAGAAGGCTGAGCACAAACTTCAAACATCTGCTCACGCGCCTGGCTGTGTGTTTGCCAGAGTGCAGCGCCTGCACTGAGAGCGTCTCGGCCGTTGCCTAGGTGACGGCCGGGACAGGAAGGCAGAAGTGACATCCTGGTTGTTACTATGACAGCTGGAATGCAGGAGAAGCAAGCCGCGATCTCCGCAGCTAGTGACAAAAACTAGAGAAAAGTGTTATTGTGCGAGGGAGTGAACTCCACAAAGTGGGTGCAGCCCGAAAAAGTCTTGTAAACCAGAATGGGAGGATGTGATGAGAGTGGAAGAGAGACGCAGATCTTGTGCAGGACGGACGTGTCTAGTTGGGAGATATTTTGAGACAATTGAGGAGATATATATTGGTGCAATTTTGTTGACAGCCTTGTATGTTAGTAGAAGAATTTTATATTGGATTTGTTGACAAACAGGCAACCAATGTAGACATACAGAGTGGCTCAGCAGAGGAACGATTTGCAAGGAAAATTAATCTAGCTGCTGCATGCAAAATAGATTGTAGTGGTGAGAGTGTGAATTTGGGGAAGACCAGTAAAAAGTAGAGATGAGCGGGCTCGGATTTCGCTAATCTGAGCCCACCCGAACAGTGCGGATCCGACGGGATCCGAGCACTGTTCGGGAACTTCCGGGCGCCAAATGAAGCCAAACCGAGGCTATGACATCCAAGTCTCGCGTCGGATCTCGCAAGACTCGGATCTCATAAATGCCCTGCTCGCGGTTGCCATCTTCATTCTCCCTGTGGTTAGTGAAGAGGGAGGTTGATGTGCTCTGTCCTGCTGATAACTTTACTAAAGTGGTGCTTTGTCCTGCTGAGTGCATTAGTACTTTATCCAGTGCTCTGTCCTGCTGATTTATTTAGTCAAGTGGTGCTTTGTCCTGCTGAGTGCAGTAGTACTTTTTCCAGTGCTCTGCCCTGCTGATTCCAGTGGTGCTTTGGCCAGTGTCTGTGCTGCTGATTCCAGTGGTGCTTTTGTCCTGTATTTGTTTCTGATAAGTCCATAGCAATTTGTTAATCAGCCAAAAATCTTTTAAAAAAAAAAAAAATCTCTAAAAAATATTTTAAAAAAAAGATTAAAAAAAATATAAAAAAATTATTGAAAAAGTATAAAAAATATTATAGAGCAATATATTCTTACAGTCCAAAAAAAGAGGACCTGCCATTTCTTTTACTACGTTCATTATTTCTGTAGTTCCAAAAAATAGGAACTGCCAGTTCTATTACTACGTTCATTTTTACTGTAGTTCCCAAAAAGAGGAACTGCTAGTTCTATTACTACGTTCATTATTTCTGTAGTTCCCAAAAAATAGGAACTGCCAGTTCTATTACTACGGTCATTGTTTGTGTAGTTCCAAAAAATAGGAACTGCCAGTTCTATTACTACATTCATTGTTTCTATAGTTCCCAAAAAAAGGAACTGCCATTTCTATTACTACGTTCATTATTTCTGTAGTTCCAAAAATTGGAACTGTCATTTCTATTACTATGTTCTTTGTTTTTATAGTTCCAAAAAAGAGGAACTGCCATTTCTATTACTACGTTAATTGTTTGTGCAGTCCCAAAAAAGAGGAACTGCGGCCTTAACAGCTATGTTGGTGTTAGACGTCCATCCGGTGTCCGCCATCTGTGCAGTGGAATTTAGAACAGTTGGAGGAGGTATTGTGGCCCCGGTACCAAATTGGGTACCGGGGCCACTCCACTACGCAGTCCAGATAGCTGCGTATCAGATATTAAACTACATTCAGTGTTGGGGCCAAATCCAAAAATAATTAAAATGCACTGTCATGATCGAAAACAAGAGGTATTGACACGCTAGAACTCCACCCTCTATATGCTGCAGAGGATGGAGGAGCAGCCATATGTGCAGTGGAATTGAGACCAGTTGGAGGAGGTATTGTGGCCCCGGTACCAAATTGGGTACCGGGGCCACTCCACTACGCAGTCCAGAAAGCTACCTCGGTGCAACGTTTTGGACTAAAAACAATATTGTGAGGTGTGAGGTGTTCAGAATAGACTGGAAATTAGTGTAAATCATTGTTATTGAATGTTATTGAGGTTAATAATGGCGTAGGAGTGTAAAAAAAACCAAAAACTGGATTTTAGTGCTTTTTATGTTTTTTAAAAATAAATCAGAACCCAAAACCCTAAATCAGAACCAAAACCTTTCGTCAGGTGTTTTGGCAAAACAAATTAGAACCCAAAACCTCAAGCTAATCAGAACCCAAAACCCAAAACACTAAAAGTGGCCGGTGCACACCCCTAGTAAAAAGGAATATTGCAATAGTCGATGCGGGAGATGATGAATACATGAATTAAAGTTTTTGCAGTGTCTTGTGTGAGGTATGTGAGTATTCTGGAAATGTTTTTTAGATGTATGCAGCATGATGTCAAAATAGAGTTTATGTCGTTATCAAAGGATAGTTCTGAGTAAAGGATTACACCTAGGCAGCGAGCTTGCAGGGTGGGATTTCTTGGTCATGTTATCAACAGAAATAGAAATATCAGACAGGAAGCTTCTATTGTTGGGTGGGAATATTATTAATTCTGTTTTTGAAAGATTGAGTTTGAGTTGGCGAGAAGACATCCATGATGAAATGGCAGGAAGACAGTGGCCGTTTATTACCTTTGGTTGCACATAACACTGGATAGTTACTCCTTCAAAGCTTTGTGCCTTGCTGCACTGGCAGCTCCCCCTGGAGGTGTTATGACTCTTTCTTAAAGTAACACTTTAGGCTACACCAGAGGTGAACCTTGTCCAGGGCCGCCGAGAGGGGGGGGGGGGGGAGCGGGTACATTTTACCCGGGCCCGCTGCTAATTTAAATTTTTGCTTTTTTTCTTAATTTTCTCTTTTGCAATCTTTTCTTTTTTTTTTTCCCGCGGGGGGGGGGGGGGGGGGGGGGGTGTCTTGGGGTTGTTGGTGGTGGGAGCTAGAAGAAAAAAAAAAACAATACTCACGTGATCGCGCGGCGCCATGTCCCTCCTCTCCTCTTCTCCATTCACACTGACTGCTGGGCGTGACGTCATCAAGTCACGCCCGGCAGTCAGTGAGGAGCGCCGCAGCCAGCATGAAGACAGAAGACAGAAGAGGAGACAGAAGAGAAGAAAAGAAAGAAGTTGACAAAAGGTAAGTAAAGAAACGCAGAGGCAAGGGGAGGAAAACAGAGAGGGACAGTACTATTAAGAAAGGGGAGAGAGGAACAGAGGAGGAAAAAAAGTGGGAGAGAGGAACAGAGGAGGAAAAAAAGTGGGAGAGAGGCACAGAGGAGGAAAAAAAAGGAGAGAGGAGAAAAGTGGAGAGAGGCACAGAGGAGGAAAAAAAAGGAGAGAGGCACACAGGAATAAAAAAAAGTGTGAGAGAGTAACAGAGGAGGAAAAAAAAGTGTGAGAGAGGAACAGAGGAATAAAAAAAAGTGGGAGAGAGGAACAGAGGAATAAAAAAAAGTGGGAGAGGAACAGAGGAGGAAAAAAAAGTGGGAGAGAGGAACAGAGGAATAAAAAAAAGTGGGAGAGAGGAACAGAGGAATAAAAAAAAGTGGGAGAGAGGAACAGAGGAGGAAAAAAAAGTGGGAGAGAGGAACAGAGGAGGAAAAAAAAAGGAGAGAGGCACAGAGGGATAAAAAAAAGTGGGAGAGAGGCACAGAGGGAAAGAGAAGGAGGGAAGGCAGCTTGGAGGGCGCAATGTGAGCATAAGGGGGCACAGTGTAGTTGTGAAGAAGGGGCACAGTATTGTGTGTGTGATGGCACAGGGGGCTTGTTGCAATGTAGTGAGTGTGAGGTAGGTGGTGGCTAATTAATGGGTGCTATTTTGTTTGTAGGGTGATGGTGGGGACTATTAATTTAAGATGGGGTGGTTTGGGGGCTATTGAATTTTGGGGTGAGTTTAGGGAGAAAGGTCTATTTATTAAATGTGACTATGAATTATTTAATGGCAGTGATGGTTGCGGGAAATAGGTATTGCTGGGGCTTTTTGCAGGAAGGGAAATAGGTTTATTTATTAAATGTGAATACTATTATTTTAATGTTGGGACTGGAGAAAGGCCTAATTATTAATCGTGGGTGCTATTGATTTAATGCCGGGGCTGACTGTAATTTTCTAAATGTAGCCATTTTTTTCCCCAAATAGGTCCTCCAACATTCCAGGATCCGGATAAGCCACAACTAAAGAAACCAGCAGCCACAGGTGGAGAAAGTGAGAAGAAAAGGTAGGACAGAGCAGCATAGTGTGTGAAATGTTGTGATTCTAGTAGGGACAATGCCAATGTTTGGTGAGCCCAGAGGGTGCAGGCCAAGACTGAACTCTTTCTGTACACACTGCATTCTTCCTATACTATACAAGGGTGCTAGATGTCCTGAAAGTCAGGAGTGCTTGGAGAAATGTCACGCTCCGGTGAATTCAGGACCTAGTGATTTTGATGTGCTAGCCACGCCCCAATGGCGCATTGCCACGCCCCCAATCGTGTGACCACACCCCTGAAAAAATTAAGGTGGCACAAAAATTTTTTATTTAATCAACTATAAGGGGGGCCCCATGAATTTGTTGTACCAGGACCCTGAATTCCTCTTGGCAGCCCTGACCTTGTCACCATGCTTACATCAAAGGTGGCGTTATATAGGACTATAATCAGCTGTGACGTACTCGGTGGCAGCAAAATAGAGCACATTTTTCTTGCTGCAGAATTATGTACTTCATAGAACAGTGTCCAATGCAGCCAACAAATTGTATAGCACCACCTGCTGAGCAGAAGTGGTATTGTGGCAAAATACAAATGGTCAGGAATCTGTCCTGCAGCCTTTGCTTCATTCTAGGGAAATGAGACTGCCGCCTAGTAACAGCTGGTGAGTAGGTAACAAGCCTCCCAAAATACCTCTGCATAAAGGAAGTATCCCAAAGAATCACATTGATGGCAAATCTTTCCTATTTAAAGGAAGTAAGAAAGGAAATGGACGACCTCCGAAGCAAAGAAAACACATTTGCAGCCAGGTTCTAAGGATCACTGTTGGATGTCTACTGTAATATAACATATAAAGATGCAAGGCACATAATGACATAAATATACATTGAACAAGCAAACAGTAACAGAGGCATGAAGGACAAAGAACTAACTATCTCTGTAACCTATAAGACTGGGGCTCTGAAGAATATAACATGATGAAGTCGGCAGCTTTCCTAGAACTCTCCGCTCTTGTGGCTCAAGTTTCACTGTGAATTGGAGCTTCATTTTGTCTCCTTGTTCCCGCTGGTCTACGGTATCTCCTGATCCTTTGTTATGGATAACAGAGATGGTGAAAAATGCAATAATAAATATAACCAGATATTTCTTCAGAGGTCTGATTCAGCAAAAGGAGTAGGGTGGGCAGATTGGGAGCTGTTATGAGGAGACAATCCAATTTCCCTATAACAAAGCGTGTGCAGGTCATACATCCTGCAAACTATTATTTTGTTTGACGGAGGCCTGTCTTTTAGCACCAGCTAGTGGGCAGACTACCACATACCTGATGGTTGCTCTGAGAAACTTCTTATAAATCCAGTAATGTTTTATAAAAGTTAGAGTATAGCCATTTTCTAATTTGAGCCCCATAAAAATGTAAAAGAACGTGACAGTTAAAATTGATATCGGCCTGTTAAGTGTGAAAGCCACACGTGGGAGAGTTTTAAATCCCTGTAATGATCTGGGTGTACTATGAGCATGTCGTTTAGATAAATTATACAATGAATACTTTGATGACACGGGTGTGACACGTCTGTGGGATATGTGTAAACCTTTGATTCACCTTTTTTGTTTTAAATAGTGATTCAAGGACCTGATGTTGAGGGCTGGTCTGAAAGTGACTGGTCCAACAATTATCAATTGAGTCAACCAGTTCTATTTTTCCATGATCAAGAGCTAACATTACCACCTCGGTGGACGCAATTCCTTGAATAAGGAAATATTGAAAATGAAGCCCTTAAGCTGAATGCAGATAAACACAGCTGCTTGTCACGAAGCAGGCACGGACATTACAGGGTAAAATGTGGGAGGTGTTTGGTTCCCGGATGTGAGGGGGATAGTAGGAGGAGACTTTTGATATATACTACTGACTAGGCAGTGCTGCTTCCTCTTGCATCGGGATTTCCCGCCCACCCTCCCTGTTTGCATTAAGTTAGGGCTTAGCAGAAGAAGAAATGGGAAAGGTTGGTAGGCAGGAGAGCTTTTACAATCAGCGACTAATTCATACGGTGCTATCGCTGATTGGCCGCACGTCACTGCTCCTTTCGAAGCACCCTGGCTCTTGGTACCTCTGTGCGAGGACCCCGGGGAGAGGTCACGATGACGCCAGATTTAGCACCGGCCGATCGTAAAGGACTGTGGTGCCTGGGACCAGTGGTTAGTGCCTGTGGGCCATACACTGTTCGGTTTCGCTATTAGTTGTTAGCTGATTGTATTGCTCTCGCCGCCACCCTTTCATAGGTTAATAGGAGTAAACAAATAAATAAATAAAAATAATAAATAAATAAAAAGTTCATGTTATTTGCCACTACAAAGTTGTCGGTGTCTTTATTTGTAGATAAGAATGTATAGTGATAAGATTAACGTTGTTAAGGAATAGTGTAATGCTGAGGGAATCAGCAGTCTGTAGTTTATGTAACCATTTCAATGTAATATTTGGCCCTGTTTGAATGACCCATAAAACCACTTGGTGGAGGAAATCTTTTGCCACACTGGTAGGCTGGCCCTGAGATGAAGGATGAAAAGAAGAAAGTGATAGACATACCATAGTTTTTGTTTATTTTCTAAAGAAGTGCCTCAATAATCTCTGGTAGGAAATCCAAATTTCTTGTTAAAAAGGTTTCTGGATCTTGACCCTTCCTGAGAAATCGGAAATTAACTTTATGGTGGGCCTTTACCTCCTCAATAAGCTGAGGCCTTAACAAATCAGAATTTATCAAACTAGGAAAATCCAGAGGTTTAGGGCCCAGATCTGCAAGGCCTGCTATGGACAGCCGCCAAGACCTACGGCTAGATTTACTAAGCTGCGGTTTTGAAAAAGTGGGGATGTTGCCTATAGCAACCAATCAGATTCTAGCTTTTATTTATTTAGTACCTTCTACAAAATGACAGCTACAATCTGATTGGTTGCTATAGGCAACAGCTCCACTTTTTCAACCCCGCAGCTTAGTAAATCTAGCCCCTAGTGTAAGTAATACAATTAAAGGCCTGGCTCATAATAAGGGAAGCTCTGCTTTTAGGAGGGCAAATTTAGTTATTTGTAGTTTCAGAAGGCATAGTTCAATTTCACCCCCTCGTGGGTGAGATGGATATTAGATCCAGTTTATATATCAAATAAATTTAAAGTGTCTGCCATTGATTCCCACGTATCTATCTATCTTACACAGGCTGCTGTGTGTTATTAAATTACACTTCACAGCTTCCCATTGAGAGTCGGGTAGTCTGACTGTTACACACAGCTGCTGATCTAGGTGTCTTCAAAATTCATTGTGGATTTTTTGGGTGCTGGATTGAGGATGGATGTTATACAATATACAATCTTAGACTGCTGTATAGAGTGAATAAATACATGTTGCAGATGACCATAGAACACATTTACCACCAATAGAGAAAGGAAGCAAATAAGGAAACGTGAAACATTTGAGGAATTTTACAAAATAATATATTTTTAACATCAAGTAATTAAAATGTCATGTATTTAACCTTATTACACATATCAAATCTGTGTTTTGAGGAAAACTATGTTAATAAACATAACAATATTATGTCAGAGTATCAGTTTCAATGTTATTCACTTTATATTCTGTAAAATACGGAAAAAACAATTTTAGTCTATTTGAAAATATTAATAATAGTGATTTAGGTTTGGGTTTTATTTTTCCGAAATGTTAATACACTCTCTCGCAGCTCAACATGTGTTCCTGCTGATAATTCGTTCTACACATCTGCCTCTATCGCTTGTATATCACCATACACAGTGATAAATTAATTTATGACATAATTCCAGGGCACGGTTCTTTGAAGGTAGTGAGCTGGTCGCTGATTCGGGTGTCACGGTGGATACCACCATGCGCGGAGGACGACTTGGCGTATTCTGCTTCTCACAGGAAAACATCATCTGGTCCAACCTGAAGTATCGTTGTAACGGTAATTTTGCCACTAAGCCTAAATACAAGTTAATCCGGCATGAAAAGGCATCTTGTAACATTCACAAATAGATATAAGTTCTTAGGTCATGGCAGGAGTTGTAATGACACCTGTATAACCGTATTATCTGCCTCACTGCGAGCTATTGTCCTCTATTATCAGGTATAGAGGAGTTACCTGTTATCAGGTAAGTTCTCTACAGTGTCCTGACAGTGGTCTAACTAAAGGTCTCTGGTTCAAGGCCTGAGCTAAGGCTCAGGTTGTCCACGCGTTATGTATCATAGATCCACAGTTGTCTAGTATATAATATAGCCACCATCTCTAGGCCAATAGATAATACCTCTCCCATCCATTACCAGGGGTGCTGAGAGAGGGGGAGGGGCAGGTACAAGATCCCGGGGCCCAGGCCTGCCTTTGTAGTGGGAGGAGCCACCAACCTAGTGTGGCTATGCCCCCTTTGGCAGTTATAGTAGGGGCCCCAAAAAGCTACAGTACCAGGGCCTGAAATTCTTCTTGGTGGCCCTGCTCATTACCAATCCCTTCAGCCACTATCTGGATTCCTTGAATTGTAACATACTAAGTTTTGGGTGCAGTTTTAGCTGCAAGCATTAGAACAACATGGTCTCTTTTACCCAACTCATACCAGCCACATGTCTCCACATATTATACCAGGCTCCCTCTCCCACAGTGCATGTAGCAGCCCCATACCCCTCCCCAGAAGGAAGGACACATGCTGAGACACAAAGCCACTTTCCAAAATACATATTGTCCTATATTTATAACCATTTATTAAATATTTTATGAACATTCAGAAAACCAATTGTCAGAATTTCCTTTTGCTTTCACTAGATGAACATCATTCAGATCATGTGTTTTTCTTCTCCATTTCCAGATACCATCCCAGAGGACTTCCAGGCTTTTCAAACTCAGCAATTTGCCACTTAAAGTAACATAGAACCACAGAAGAAGTTTATTTTTCGTTTTGCTGTAATCACTTTTTTATTTGTTAATAAGGAAACAAAATCTGATGTAACAAAGTTTTTTTTTATACCTACTGTACATGAATGTATGTGAAATAAAACAGGTACAATAAAGATAAGTTTAAAATTACTGTCGAATGTCATAATAGGTGTTCTAGAGGTACAATTTAGTTACATGAAGGGAGGACATATCATATTGTGTTTGTATTAGACCTAAGTAATTGTGCCTGAGATAACAGATCTTCTGTGTCAGGCCCCTCTATATTCTAGAAATACAAAAATATAATCTCAAACCTGTTAGAATAATCTTAATCTGTTATATCCTAACATTAGCCTAAGTCCTAAACCTCAACCTACTGAATCAAGAATACTATCCTGAGTCTTAATAGAGTTCTAATAAGACATGGCAAAGGGGGCTACTGATGTGACCATATCCCACTAATGTCATAAGAGGCCCTGGGCCCTTTTCTGACATCAAACCTGTTTTAAATAGAATGTCCTTCAGAAGGATAATTTACTCGCCAAGATCTTTTCCATCGCAAATCATTTTGAACATTTTGGGGTACCTCCTGCTAAGTTAGCTCTTAGTTTTAAAAACATGACCCCCTTTTAGTAGTGACTCTCACTGTTTAACGTTAGAATTACACAAAAGCAGTAGCACTGTGAAGTGGAAGGTAGCTCATCATATATTTGCAAATGTATGTAACTAAAACTTCTACATTTTATTTAGGAATGCAAGGTAGTGCTATTTGGTCTTTTTACTGGATGACAACTCTGTGCTAGGGGGGACTTTGTGTGCTCCTATCCCATGTCCCATCATTTGACAGACAAAAGCGTGCATTGACCTTTTTCAATAGAGATCAATATCTGATCTATTTAGCTGACAAAAACTAAATAGAGGATATAGGGAATCTGCTTCCTTCAGTCCACTGAAGAGAACAATGTTATTTGTAGTTACATTTCATAATGTTTGAAATTTCAACTACTGAAAAAATATTTCATTATTAAGTCTTTCTGAGCCATAGCAACAGCAAAGTACAACAGGCAATTAAATCAGCATAAAGTCATCATACAAGTTGGTTGACAGAATTAACTGAGCTAACAGCATCCTACTAGTTTCTTCTGCTAAAATACTAGTTTGACTATGCAATTCTATAAAGTGATTATGGCATGCTATACTGGTTAAGCTACTATCTCTAGAATGCTAACCTTAAGCAATTATCTGTAAAATTCATGTATGATGGTAAACTTGAGAATCTCAACGTTGTTCATACAGCGGGTGAAATAAGTATTGAACACATCAACATTTTTCTCAGTAAATATATATTTAATGTGGCTATTGTAATGAAATTTACACCAAATGTCAGTAACAACCCTTGCAATCCACACATGCAATGTATGCTGTATGTAGGGAATATCCCTCCATTGGCAAGGTTATTAACAAGTATATCAGTAAGAGGACACAGAGAGAGCGAATCCAGGAGGGAAATATCTGAATTGTACTAGAGTGGTAGGAGAGTAGTGGGAGCAGGAACTAATGTGTAGAATCCTTTACATTGTGAGCATAGAGCAGGAGATAGACCAACTAGATAAGAATGAGCTTCAGAGGGCCAGTTAGAGTGTGAGGACCAAAGGATTGTAGATGGGGAAGGGAGTAAAGCTGATTCAATGTCCACCCAGACCTGGGACCCTGGGGGGTTGGATTAGTGAGTGTTTTGTGAATATTGAGGTTGTTGTAATAGGTTATGGGAAAAAAAAAAATCAAACCTCTCTCTTTGGTCTAGCGTGGTCCTAACAACTTAAGATTAGGGGGTAAATGTATCAATGTCTGGATTCTTCAACTCCGGCGAGATCGGCGTCTTCAGCGCTTAAATTTAAAGCGGCGCTGCCTTGTAAAGGGAAGTTTCCCTTTACAAGGCAGCGCCGCTTTAAATTTAAGCGCTGAAGACGCCGATCTCGCCGGAGTTGAAGAATCCGGACATTGATACATTTACCCCTAGGTCTTTATTTCTGCCTGGCAAATGATTGTAGAAGGAACCAGATCTTTGTGCAGATGCAACACACATATAAAATCCAGACGGTATTTTCTAAAGCTGCATAGCAAATATTTTATTTACTAACTAGGTGATTGATCCAGGCATGTGGACAAGCCATCTGTGGGTCAGATATTCTTTTTATTTTCTATTATATATTTATATACATGCACAAGCCACATGTTGTACAGCACATTCCAGCCTGGAATTATTTAATGCAACCCTATAAGATTATCTGAGACCTGCTGTACACATGTTTGCTCCTGGAGACATAGAATTAGACGGCTGATGTGTAGCACATGCCTTTAGCCAGGCAGACAGGCTCAAACCACGGACTGATTAAAGGTTTCCATTCACGTCAGAAGAAAGGTCATATTATATTCAGTCCATCATTTCTTTTCATCCACGGTGTACTAGACAAACCACTAAACACTACATATCCTAAAATAAAAGTACTGTCTATATGAAAAGCCCCTCCCAATTATAGATGTAAATGTTTCCAGACCATAGAAAACTATTCATTGGAATATATTTGAAACTGAGAACGTCTTCTGTTCTCGTGTATAACTGGCTCTGATGGGCTTCCTCTTATTCCGTAGCAGTGAATATGACTTTCTGTGACTAGAAACAGGTATATTAAGGCTATTTTCTTCTAGCAGCAGGATTATTATTGATTTTCAGGGAGGTTAAAGCATCAGCAGGCTACCCAGATCTATTTCAATGGCTAATGAAATGTTCTGCCATTCAATGCAACTTCAAAATAAAGTTACCTTTGCCACTTTGTGAGCAGGAGGACCAAACAGAAGCTTCCATCTATATGAGTGTGGCTTCTGATTGGTCTTCTAAAGAGGGGAATGTGTATATTTACAATAATTGGTAATGCTACATGAAAAGGACAAAACAGGCATGTGATATATGCAACCGTTATTGTAACAGCTACAGGCACTAAGCCTGCACTACCATCTAGCCGGGACCGTGTGATGATGTGGAGAGGGGGAAAGGGGGTGAGAGTTGGAGGACCAGTTACGTTGCATAGTTATAAAGGTGCAGTTTGTGATTGGTTCTCTAACCCACCCCCCCCCCCATCATCCCTTCTGACTCTATTTTAAAGTGACAAACACAATTGACTTCGGGTTGTGTGCTACAGAACTGGAAGAACCACGGGAAAAGTGGTTGCATAAAGCAGCCAAGGGCTTCAGCTAGGGCATCTTAATCATTTATATATATAGCGGCACTATTTCCGCAGCGCTCTACAGAGAACTCCCATCAGTCCCTGCCCCATTTGAGCGTACAGTCTAAATTCCCTAACACAGACTAGGGTCAATTTGATAGCAGCCAATTAACCTACCAGTATGTTTTCGGAGTGTGGGAGGAAACCGGAGCACCCGGAGTAAACCCACGCAAACACGGGGAGAACATACAAACTCCACACAGATAAGGGCCATGGTCGGGAATCGAACTCATGACCCTAGTGCTGTGAGGCAGAAGTGCTAACCACTAAGCCACCGTGCTGCCCGCTAGGTACATTTATTTACTAGTTAGTATTGCAGCTTTAAGTATTAGAGTAGTGCCAGGGTTATGAGTTATGCCTGTGAGATTATATCAAGTTACTAGTTCTACAGACAATCCGAGCACATATACAGACAATGGGCCATACACTTGGGTCACAAAGTAATGGAGGGGTTTGTCTACTACTTCCAAGATGGCAGATAATGTCCAACACGCCGAGATGGAGGTACTTGGCTGACCTGATTTTAGATCTTGTTAGATAGTTCTGAACAATAGTTTTGAGGTAAAATGTTCTAAAACTACCAAACTGACCAACAAGACATTGTGTCCGAGTTGGCTCGACAATCAAGCAATCGTGTGCAAAATACAAAACACTCAACAGCAAATGTTACTTTCAAAACAAAACTTTATTAAGTATACAATGTTTAAAAAGGCTATAAAAAGACTTTTATAAAGAAAAACATTGTTGTCTAACAGGTTTCACAGAAATGATAACTGATCTTATAGATGATACTTTACAATCCAATATCACTTTCTACGTTTTGGTGAGAACAAAGAACATTGTTAGGATAAAAACAAATATTTATATATCCCTTTAATATATCTCTATTTATACTGACCCCCAAATACAGATTCTGTCAGCATCACTTTTCTTCAGAGATTTACAATTTCCTGAGATACTTTACTTAATTGTGGAAAGGAGCCTATACCCCACAAGGGTCTAAGAACTGTCCGAAAAATCCCATAAATGTATGGTCAACTTGTTACTTTACAATTACTATTATTTTTTTAGGTAAATAATAAATTATAGGAATTCAATAACAATGATCCAGAATATTTCTACAAAAATCAATATGTAAAAATGATTTATCGATCTCTGTAACTTTGGAAAAGCACTAAACTGAAAGTGCAAACTGACTTTATATAAAAAGGATCTTAGAACGCTGAGGTCGTGTAGACATGGGCTTGTCTGCTGCTGTAAGGTTCAGCTGTGAAATTGGGTTTAATGGTCTCTACTGGGGATGAAGTGCACCCAGAATATAGGAATGGATCTTAACAGGAAGAAATTACTTCAGACTCATTCCTTAGGGATAATATCCAATCCTACATTCTGTATGAACCTCCCTGTAGAGATTAACCAATCAAATTTCATATAATATCTGAAATAAATTCAGAAAGTTACTGAACGCAGCTCATCCTTACCGCTGCAGATACTGCAGCAGTGCCTCAAGATGGCAATATATACACATTGATTCTTCAAACCAATTAGGTAACTTAAGATCTATTTAGTGGCATATCACAATATTGATGGGAGCTAAGTGATCGCCAGCCCCAATCAACATCTGACCACGTGTGATGTCGTTATCCAACCACATTATTTGTATCCAACAGGATCCGGCCATTCAGTGCATACCTGTGGCCCTGTCAGACATGGTTGTGGGTGCTCAAACAAGCGTCCAGATCTTCTCATGTATGGGAGCTATTAGTGTTATACCTATAATACCCGGCCATAAAACAATTTTTTTATCTCATTAGTAAATGGAATGCAAGGCTCTATTTTTACAGCACACCACAAAAGGCTCCAAATGATTCCCGTAACCCTCTAAAATCAATGTTTTCTTCATAGGTGATTGGCCCAATGTGGTACACAATGCTGATATTTTCTCTAACATCATCAATGAGAAGGTAGTAAACATTTTAGTTGCAAGATGCACTGTTTACTAATATAGGCAACCTATCGGCACTCCAGCAACCTATCGGCACTCCAGCAACCTAAGCATTATGGCCAAGTTCAGAAAACAGTCTTATTACACATCTTTTTTTCTTGTAAATAATAACAATCCCAGAATATAGACATATGTACGCTGGATACAGTGTATAAAGCAACACTTGTTTTGAGACTCCAGTATACAGATAATCAATGATCATGCAACATCATTCTGATCAACAGAGAATGATGAAACTTTTGTAAAGAGAAGCGGAAAATAAAGTGCACCAACTCCTAGGATACAGCCAAATAATATCAGCTGTTGTATTAGAATTAATGTTTAACTAAACAATTAGGAATCATCCTGATTTTCCTGATGATTTTTCCAGTTTAGGGAGCTAATTGTACTGATTTTCAGTCTCCTCCTGTATAATCTTATTATGCAACTTAGGGTTCGGATTCACTACGACAGTCAAAAGAACCTTTGGTAAAAAAGAATTATGTATTTTGAAATGTGAATTTGGCGCATCTTTTGTAAATAGGACTAGAGATTACTAATATATTTAGATTTCCCTTGTACGCTTCACATTTTACATGTGTGTACAATTTATAGTAACTAGTGCCAAATATACATTTTCCTGTTTATTCGAGAAATAAACCACTGATTAGTTTGTGTAACAGAAAACAGATGGCATAAAACCCTACAACACAATAACGAATAAACAACACTGACAAATTAAATTATATACATGGAGCCAAGTCTAAAAGAATATGGCACAATATATTTGACAGCTGGTGATTCCATTTTATGCCTATCCGGTAGACTACCCCTCATAAAGAATATTACACGAGGCACTATAAAGTGCTAGCAAAAATGGGGTTTGATTTTAAAGGGAAGGTAAACTCTAGGTTTTGTTACCACTTCAGTTTTCTAAAGATGTTCTGTCCTACGGGCGCAAATCATAACTTTTATTCTGTATATTTGTTGGCGGGCCATGTGACTTGATTGGTGCCGAAATTTCAGCCAAAGACTTCCCATAGATGAGAAATTAAGGAAAGCTTTTTGTTCCGTACATTAACTTTGGGCTGTACGCACAAAGGGTTTAATTTTGTATTTCAATTTCTACACTTTTTCCCCATCCAATTCAAATTACAAAAACTCCTCTGCATATGTTTTGCACTTTCATAAATGAGTTTAATGACAGATTAAATTGTCAAATTCACAGAATCCTTACCTATTAAATCAGGTAATGAATTAAAACATTTTAAGAATACGTAAGCAAAGCTACAGTTCAAATTACTTTGGTGAATTCACAGTTTAAACACAAAAACATTTATGTATATAGTTTTTGGTGACGTTTTTATATATGTGCATATGCTTAGCCTTTATATAGTTTATATTACTTTATAATATACTATATAATATTAGAATTTTTATAAAGTTGTTTTCCTCTGAATAAACTATTTGCATGATAGAAATACAGCAAATAAAAAAATACATACAATAAAGAACATTTTACATAGAGAATGTTTGTTACCAAGGTTTGCAAAAAGCACACAGTGAATTACACCTCAGTTGATTAGTGCAGTTGTTTTGTTTTTGTTCTAAATAAGCTACGGTGCTGCCAGATGTCTCTAAAAGGAATTTAATGAGGGTTATTAATTAACATAACTTAAAATTAAAAATATGCACTAGCAAACAGTAAGACCTTTGCACCATCTATATTGCACTATATAACAACTGCTGATGGGCTGCAAATTACACTCGTTTTAGTGCTATATTGCACCTTTCAGCAAAGTTAGTAAATAATTTTGAATTAAATTTGTAGCAAATAATGTTTACTCTGGGTATTTGCACTATAAATGCGGTCCCTGCTGCTGCTTTCTTCCCAGAATAAGAAATTTATCATACATCAGGATATTTCTAGATTAACTGGTCTGTCATTTTATTGTATTTGCATAATCATGTTTAGATCAGTGGTCGAAGTGGAAATGCGGGAGTAGTGGTGTGGAAATTGGTAGTTTTACAATGAAGGCAGTAGGAGAAGTGGCGGTATGGCATACCACCGTCTACCAGCCCATTTCCACCACTGGATAAGACTATATCTATAATTCACAATAACAGTATACGCAGAATACAGCTATACTGTACATAAATCCTAAACTGTATGCAGACAAATGTCTAGAATATATATTTTTCTCCTGTTGTCATAAAACACCATTTTTGGCTGTAGAAATTAGTGAATTGGTTAACACTTGAATTGGGAATCAATCTGTATTAAATTCACCACTGGTATGACCTTATAAGGTGAGTTAGGTTAAATCTATCCATAATCAACAAGTGTGCAGTGTGTCTGCAATATTGGGAAAATACTTGGTACCTGACAGTACATTGCCCTAATATAGATGATTAAAGTGCATTGTGAAAATATGTATAATGTAATTAATTGTAAGCTTATTAGCAGGAATGAAGAAATGGGTTTCTCGTGTTTGCCTGAACAGTAAAAAAAAAAAAAAAAAATACTAACTCAATTTCCTAGATTTATCAGAGAATACTAATACCATGCTTAAGAAAATTCCATCCAGAGCAGTAATGTAAAATGATATAGGCTATATACAGTGTCAAATGATAAATTAGCAAAGCGGTAAGCTGTCTATACTAACCCTATCTCATTGTTATTATTTACTCCACACATCTCATTAAAACTCCTTCTACATTGTCATTAACGACACCTACTAAGCCCCACCCACTCGGGGCAGATATGCCTCGTTAGACAGGGGTGCCTATTGACTAAATCTAGCCTTATTCCATAATAAAATCACACTTAGTTAAAAAAACAAAAAAAAAAACAAAAAAAAAAAACTACAGCATCAAATGTACGACGACACGCTGGAATATTGTTTTGTAATAATAATAGAAAATAAATAAAAAAATAAAAAAAAAGTACAAAAAAAAACTGTGTTTCAGGTAACAAAAACTACTATGGCTTGACACTTTTTCCTACACGTAACATGCTAACAGAACACTGGTCTAAAAAACTATTTATTGGTAACTTGACAATTTTGTGTCCTGCACAATGCGGCTTAACACGGAATTAAAAAGAAAGTAGACGTTTCCATGTCCCGTTAAGGACATGTAAGAAATGATGTAACAGAAAATAAAACTCATTATTACACACAGTATATATCTATACTACATATCCCCCACTAGAGCAGAATATGGGGGCCAGTAACGTCCAGAGGTAGAGAGCGACGCATATCCAGCAGGAGGCCATCTTAATCCAGAACGGGGACCAGCTGCCAGTGAACAACTTTTCTATATCAGCGTGATTGTAACTGTTGAGACAGAAGAGAATAAATCTACGTTGTCAGCAATCCATTGTTAATCCATTGTTAAAGAAGCAGCAAACATAAAAAAAAAAATTAAAAAAAAAATTAAGACTTCTTTGCATGCTGAAAAATATTAGTTGTTGTACTGCTGTAAAATAATAAATCCCCAATTAGTCTGGTAAAAAAAAATGTATACAAAACCAGCAAGAAAGGAAGAACAATGAGCTGCGCAGATGGTATCGTATATGACAAAACTTCAATACTCCAAAACCAGAAATACTAATAAAATATATAACATTTATTAAACCATAAGAAACAGCATTGCCTAAATTTGGATATACAGAGGTAAACCTACATACATAGAATTCCCCTAATTTTCAATAACAATGTAAAAACAGCAATAATATCATACATTTCTAAAATTTAAAATCACAATCCGTCCACTGTGAATATAAGGACTAAAAGCCCAAATATATCTCATATATAAAACAATTATTGCTTATTCCATAAATATCTAAACTCCTATAAATTCAAATTATGTTGCTCAGTAATATTCTAAGATTCCTCCTTGTGCTGCAATCAATCAGGGTGCTGATGTAAGTCATCCAAACATGAAGCTGTATATATGTATGTATGTAGGAATGAGTTTTATATATAAATCAATGAACTCCGTCTGAACTCATATTGCCTATGGATAATGTTCGTCAGATGCTTGGTACTGAGACTCACCCAAAACGATGCAAGCGGGACTGTGTAGAGGAGTATTTATGAGCTTGTAATCTTCATACTTCACCGATGATCTACCTTTGAAGAGAGTAGCTGTGGAGCGCATACATATACCGATTCTGTAAGGACAATATTCATGGGTGTCCACCACAGCTACACTCTTTGAAGGTAGATTATCGCTGAAGTATGAACATTACAAGCTCATAAGCTGAAATGGGAACATTAGTTTAAACAGCATAAAAAGTGATACAAGGTATGTTTTGGTTTTTTTTTTATACAAGGTATGTGTGCCTAGCTCTTGAACAATTTGCCAGGAAAACATTGTCACTAGTCATTGAATGGGTGAAGAGAGTAGATTATCTGAGATTTCACATAATAAAAATAACTTAACAACCGAGATGAAGAAAACGGATCTCCTGCTACTCACTGGAACCAGTTGGTGATGGTCATCATCATGTAGAACGTTCCGAGGAAGAAGATGATATGGAAATTGGGGTAACTATAAACGGTCTTCATGTCCTCATCATAGGCCACTCTTTGCCCTCCCCGTGCTTCTACTCGTTCTCCTCGGTCAACTAGGTACAGATGGAAATACATATATTCAACCTCATTTTGGTTATTTCAACCGGATTATGTTGAAATTAAACAAAGCCAACATAACAAACATAATATATAATGAAAGGACTACAGGAAAACAGAAATATAAATCATATTTCAACATAACCTCGGGTCTGACAGGCGGCCTAACCCTAGGTGTAAAGAAAAAGAAAAAAAAATAAAAAAAGAGAGAGAGAGAAGAAAAATCAATTAATGTCCTATGAAGATACTAAAGTATTGGACTCGGAATATAATGAAATACCGGAAAACTAAAGGAAATCCTGAAATATATGTTAGATAATTTGAATTGAGGCAGGTAAAGAAGATCCAAAAGTCAGTCAGGGCTCCCAAATTTTATTGCATCTCCTTTATCCCGTAGGATGCTAAATATTTTTTCATTATACAGGAAATTTTGATTTGGTCAGAACCTATGTAGACAATGCAGGATGGCCGAGATAGGGAAATTACTAACTTTTAAACAAAGACAAAACCCCCCAACATATATACTATTGTGCTGCGTTATATATTGCGACTTATTCCTTCCTGTAAATGGATCAGCCTGGAATATATTGGTCGGTGGCCATCACACTTACACACTTATGAATTTAAGTTAAAATTCTTACCAACTCCACTGTTACCGAAGCAAAAGCAGCAACGCGCCACCTGTAAAGAAACAGAAGAACTTCTAGTTGTCCGCTGTAGACACTGATTTAGGATATCCGGTCACTGCCACAGTGGGTTATGTGCTGACTGACTGTCCTGTCACTGCCACAGTGGGTTATGTGCTGACTGACTGTCCTGTCACTGCCACAGTGGGTTATGTGCTGACTGACTGTCCTGTCACTGTCACAGTGGGTTATGTGCTGACTGACTGTCCTTCTGTCACTGCCATAGTGGGTTATGTGCTGACTGACTGTCCTGTCACTGCCACGGTGGGTTATGTGCTGACTGACTGTCCTTCTGTCACTGCCACAGTGGGTTATGTGCTGACTGACTGTCCTTCTGTCACTGCCACAGTGGGTTATGTGCTGACTGACTGACTGTCCTTCCAGCCACTGTCTTCTCTGCATAGAGCAAACATTCTAAGCAAACAGACCCTCTGAAGATTTACAATATAAAGCTTTTCATATCGATATTACATTAACCTTATGAGAAAGATTTTGTTGAGTTTGTGGCCGTGTACTCAGAATTCAGAGCATGTTTAATTAGTGGTTTCAAAAGTGGTTTCCTTATTGATATAAGAATGAAATGAAACATGGAGGGCATAACAGCTGTCAGTAATTGAATCATAAAACACAGAACTGAAATCAATGAAGAAATTGGTAAGTAAGGGACTCTCGGTTAAGTGATCCTCATATTTTGGCTATAAACTCTCATAGCAATATATGTGCCCAGAGAGTATTGTGTCCAGAGACCAGAGCCTAACTCTGTTCCTGACTCCCAGTGTCCTTTTGCTTATTTCCAACAAACATTTACCTTACCCTTCATACCATTGGCTTCCAGTATCACCCAACTAAATCTACCTCTCCTCCTCTGATCTCTCCCCTCCCCCTTCTCTCTTCTATCTCCACATCGATGTCCCAACCTTACTTAAAGCTCAGCATGTACAAAACAGAGCTGATCTTACCTCCTCCAGAGTCATCACCTGCCCTCCAATCTCCCTCACAGTCAACACAACAACAATTTTCCCAGTCTAAACCCACAGCCTAAATGTCCTTTAATTCACCCTCAGCTTTATTCCTTAAATCCCGTCTCTCCCTCTGCCTTGCACATATATGCCCCTTTTCTTACCCAAGATGCAACAAAAACTCTTCTACAATCTTTCATCATCTCCCATCTGGACTACTGCACACTCTTCTATCTGGCATTCCCCTCACCCATCGGTCCCCGTCTCTTGTAGCGCCACATCCACACATCACTCTGGAAATCACTGGCTCCCCATATCTGCCACAAACCAAATCAATTTACTCATCCTCCCTTACAGGTTAAATCAACTTAATTTTAATCACGATTTAAACTGTGATTTAAATCACATGATTTTTTTTTTTTTGATTTTTTTTTTTAAATAATCATTGATTTAAATCACCATTAAAAAATTCCAGGGTTTTAACAAGCTTTTTATGGTAACTGGCATACTGTACAATATGTACCATAGTCCTTTGACCTTTCATTAGCTGCTCTACTAATAAAAGGTCTGTATCTATGGCTATTGCTTGCTAACCTCATTTAATTATGATTTATGTGATACAAAGAGGTACAGGCAACAGACAAGTCCAGACAAGAAACCGATAACTACAGAATCCAGAGACAACGACCAACATCACAACACACCAGTGTTTTCAAGTTCACAGAGAAAGGACAGTTGAAGGAAGTAACTTATCACTGTAAAAACAACCCTGTTTCATGACCTCTTGTTTGAACACGATGTTGTGTCAACAGTGGCACCGATAGACTGGTGGAAAACGCACATTGGTTCAGAAACTGTAGCTGGTAATAATAATATGATGGTAGCAGTAGAGCAATTGCTAACAGCTGCAGCATCATCAGCTTCAGTAGAAAGAATGTTTTCCACAACTAAGAAACCGCTTGTGTACTGATAAAGCTGCAAAACTTGTGATTCTTTTTAAGGCGTTCAATAAACCTAATGTGTAGCTCATTCAGATTTACAAATCAGGCAATTGCCAACTTTCAACATCATTGCTGTTCTTTCCTTTTGTAGTCTGTGTTGTTGTATGTAGTTTGCTGTGCCAGCCATAATTGGTAACACTGTCAAATCATTTAAATGTAATATATTAAAGATACATTATTTTAAAAAAACTTTGTATTATTGTTTTTACTTGGTTTATTTGTTTACTTGATAATTTAAAAAAAAAAAAATCTCATTTAAATAAAAAAAAAAATCTAAATTGTCTGCTTATAAATTGACCCTAGTCTGTGTGTCTGTCTGTCTGCCTCTGTCTATGTGTGTGTGTATATTAGGGAATTTAGACTGTAAGCCCCAATGGGGCAGGGACTGATGTGAGCGAGTTCTCTGTACAGCGCTGCGGAATTAGTGGCGCTATATAAATAAATAGTAATAATAATAAAAATAAATTAAATCAAAATAAATTAAAATGTTTCACACTCTGCTCCCTTATTAAGACTTCTCCCGTGCTGCTATCTACCTATGGAATTTCCTCCAACGGTCTTGAAATCTGTAAATGCTCTATGAATATGCTCTATTACTACACTGCTCACACTGGCTCACCCTTGCTGCTGGCCCAATCTCCAGTCCGAGTTACATTCACTTGTCTCATCTCTGCCCATTTCCCACTAGATTGAAAGGTCTCATAAGCAGGGTCCCCCCTACCCTTTGTTATATGATGTTATTTGCTGCGTTCCGAAAACATACTTGTTATGCATTTTTAATATAAGACACAGTGTTGGATAAAGACAGACCTGGCATGAAATGGGCAGTTACCGTTTAAGAAACAAATGGTCTTTATCAATGCAAGGATAGGATGAACTTAAATATTACCCCCAGTCACCATGCAGAGGTATCAAGTTTTTATCGTCTACCATGATTTTGGGTCCTGAACACAGTCTAGGAGGTCTATTTATCAGAGAGAAAAGCATTAAATCTGATAAAACTGCCCGTATTTACCAAGCCTCAAAGCTGGCAATAGCTACTGCCGGCAGCATCCTGCCATAGGAAGGATCGCAGCGGTACCTGTACCGCCTCAATCCACTGATTGCGGCAGCAACAGAGGAAAAAATGATTTAATTAAATTAAGCATTTTTCTCAATTTAAAATTATCAATTTTTTGTAAAAAAAATATTTTAAAATAGAAGAAAAGAGTTTAGTCCCTGCTGACCGCCGTTAGCCAGTGGTGCGTTGGAGCCGAGGATCGCTTGACTGCCCCAGAGACCGTTTAATGATAAATAACGGTGATAGAAGATTTTCTGTCATTGAGAGATGCGGTGATAGAAAATATCTTTTTGTTACATAGACCCTTGTTGTCAATGCACTAAACCGCTCCAAAATGCTGCACCCCCACAAGACTTTATTGCAGATATACTGGTCATTGGAAAAAGTTGGCAAAAGATAAATATAAACCTTGTTCCCATTTGTAAAGGAGCATAGTGTAGTGATTTACAATAGGGGCTGGATATACTCTTACAGCCAAACAAACAGCGCTTCATGAATTATCCAACATTTTGTTAGAAATCACTGCTGTAAGCGTAAATAGAAAACGCTACACAGGAAACAATGTGTCTGTACATTTGGCAGGAGCCCAGAACACAGAGGGACGTGGGATGAAATGTATTCTAGCCTTGAGATTCTGCCCGTGACCTCTGCATCCAATGCAGAAGTCTCAGCTTATTACAAAGAAACAGACTACGAACGGCAATGAACAAACAACCTTTTTGCATATAAATTCTTGGTAAAAATAAAATGTGCAGGAAATTTTATCTTTTAACAAACTATAGTTTTGTGATGAATACTTTAAAACAGCAATACCATCTTTTTTTTATTCTTTAATTAACAAGTTACTTTTTATTTATTTAGTTTTAAAATACTTTACTTTGAGAGGAAACAAGAGAAACTGGTACAGTAAACAATAACACATGAATATCTAAGACGTTTCCTCAAAATGATGTTATGTCATAGTAGGAGGGACAGGTGAGGGAGGTGAAAGGCAAGGGAGGGGAGAGAAAGAGGGGCGAGAGGAGAGGAAAAGGGGGCAAGAGGAGGAAGAGGGGGGGGGGTGAGGTTCGCAGAACAGGCACTAAAATCCAAGAAGCTCAAACAGTAAACACAAATAAACAAAGAGCCCACCAATTTGGTGGCGCTTACTCTTGGTTTGTAGCACCCAGCCTGGGGGATTCGGAGGCGGCTCAGAACCTAATCAGCGTGGGAGGCTGCCGCACCAAGAACGTGGCTTGGAGCTGGGGGTTAAGCATGCATCTGACAGTCATTTTTCTTGGCTGTCCTCCTACAAATCATTATCTCCTTTTCAAAATCTCTCTGGAGGGCAGACAAGTATGGCTACTAGTTAAACAGACACAGGCTCACAGCTCTCATCATGTTATGTGATGGCAGAGGGATGAGAAGGAGGGGGTGAGCGTTTATAGTGCAGACAGAGCTCGGAAGGGCATTACAAAAACTCTCTACTAACTACATCATGTACCATGTGACTATGGAAGTCATAGGACACTGAAGAATTAGAAATCAGTAATAGCAATCTGAAGAAAAAAACAAGTTCAATGGTAATTACCGAGCCGCTACTTAAAGCCTATGACAGCGATTTATAATGAAAACAGACCTAATTTGTCATGGGATTGCTGCTTTAAGCAAAGGATGGCAACATCACTGCTCCATCGATTTCAGAAAGGGCAAGTCAATACACATCATACAGATCCAAATGTGCACAAATTTTAAAGGTGGTAGGAGGTCTAAAATGTATACTGTAGATAGGTAAATAGAATACAAGTAATCAGCCTGTAGTGTAGATAATAGATCTGAACAGTCCTTAACAAAATGTCAGTCACCTCACCAGTAACCAAGAGAAGCCACAACACCAGCACACACAGCTGGTTATGCCAGATTTCTAATTCTGGTATTAAAGAAATGTAGCAGACAGGCTTCAAATGCACCGTTCTGGGTAAACTGCTATTCTGTTGATGCTAGTCACCTAGAATACACATACATTTTACCAGTTGATAGACATCATAGTTCAGGCAATGACAGTTTAATGAACGCACAGATGACGGAGGCTGAAGGGACTGAGGCTAGGTACACTACAGGTTCAGCCCGATATCGCATGCATGTGTACGCTTCAATGATGAACGATTATCGTTGAAAAGCACATCGTATCATTTGATTTGATTTTATAAACGGACTATAAATGACGTTGAACAATGGCGTTCCAATCCTGCAGTGTGTATGCACTCACGACCAGATCTCCATAGAGTTTACAGAGTCACAATCTTTTCAGCCAATGGTTATGACAGATGAAGAGCACAGAGCTGAAGGTAAATCTTATAAAACCTGTACAGTGTGTACACAGGAATCGGCATGCTGATCAGTCGTTGGTAAAATCATTAATGATATTGCATTGGGAAAAATTTTCGGTAGTGTGTACCCAGGGTTACAGTTAAGTAACAGCTGTACAAGCAGAAGAAAAAAGCATTTTCTGTGTTTTCCATTACTGTATGTACTCTTTGTAGTGCCGGCTTCGCAGGATCACACAGAAAAAAACAGGAGTTATTTCTCTCCAAGGACAAAATCTATCTGACCTCTCACTCCTACTTCTCAAAGCTTCTCCAAGGCTGGTACATATCAAACAGTTCCAGGCTGTAACGGTCTATGTATAATAATCAGACAGCCACATTCTCAGTATTGTTGGAGTGTTCCGCTCATTAAGTGCCGAGAAGATAACAAGACATTAACGATGGCTTTGCTTTTTTAAGAAAACATATCTGTGCCCACCTTACAAACCAGATGTCTGGGGTGACTTGGTATCTGATTGCTGCTGGTTGCCCTGATTGTATCCTTAGCATCAATCTCTCTTGATTAGACTTTAATGGTGATTAAACTATTTTATAAGTTGCTTCCGGCAGTGAACTTTACAGAGTAAAACCTCTGCCAGATGCAAACCGTTTCTTTGTAAGAGACAAAACTGCTGTTTGATGCAAAGGTGAAGGAAGGTAGTGTGCTAATAACCAATCACATATAGCCCAGGCTTGTACACCCACACAAGCTGGCAACACTTCAAAGAGTCAGATGGGGAAATAGATATTTAACTTAGAAATCATGTAAAAACGTTGGACCACAGATGTTTAAGTTACTTGAGTCAGTACATTCATTTTTACGGTATGCTGGCTTACAGGAGTTGTTCAGTTTTGGACAACTTGTATAATTTTACCCCAACATAGCAAATAAGGGGAAGTCTTTCCCCCTGAGACTGTCAACAACACGGAGGGCTCCCGACTACGTGGGAAGTGAACTGCAACCCCCTACACCTGGAGGAGGATGAAGGTATCCCCCCCCTCTTGCCACATGGGGGAGCAGGCATACATGAGAGGGACTAACCTATAAGGACGCCACTAAGCTTTAGCTAAAGGCAATGTAGAGTAAACAATAAATGGACTCATAAGTCAATTAAAAGGTAGATATATTTACTTTAACTAAAACATAAAGCTTAGAATTATTTTTTGATGGATAACACTCAAATAACCAGAAAATGTCGTATTACAATCAAAGTACAAAGTAAATTAGGTTTGGTGCAGAACAGGACTGCAATATTCTACAATAAGCAAAAGAAGACACCAATGTGATACAAAATTGTTTCATTAAAAAACACCACCCTCTTGCAATTGTAGTATCATATCAACAGAAATCTATTCCCATTAATCTGGGTAACTAGGCACATCAAGGATCTGAATTCAAGTAAAATAAGCTTTAAGTTAAAGTGGGTGCCGACTTTTGAACAAATGCTCCTTAAGCAAACATGCCCCCAATATATAGCATATTGAGCCCCACATTCCGTTACTGAAACTAGGAACCAACTAGCGCTGAATCAAAGTAAATTTCTTCTGCAGCGCCTCTGCAGGAAGACCAGTGTATTACACTCCACCAACAGAGCTCTCAGCTAGAGCTTTCATAGGGCTCTGCTGTAGAGGTAGTGGTCCTCCAGCACCCGTCAAGTCAAAAGCCAGTTCTCATCTTCAAGTAACCGAGGGATCCCAAAGTGAACCCGACACCAGTCTTTACGATATGCTATCCAGTGGTGTTATAGTTGATTAAGGGATTGACAAACTGGGCAGAGATGTTAAAGATTTCCAATCTCAAAGACAAAGACTGGAATTGTTGTAGGAAAACAGGGAGACATGAGGATATTTTCAATATATACTAATACTTAACATTAAGTTGTGCAACCAAGAAAGTAAGGGATTTGGGTTGACAATGTTGCAGCTTTAGGCCACAATGGCCCTGATCTGCTACACACATTTTGGCCTAAAACAACCAGCGAACTCAATCACCAAATGCGGTCAGCTGGCGGTATGTGCAGACATTGGCTGATGCCCCCACTGGGCCATGTGTGGTCCATTCACTCAGCCTGAGCAAGGGCGAAGGGATCAATCCAAAGTGGTAACTCGCGTGGGTAGTCTGATTAGACACACGATCAGCTGCTCAATGCTCAGGCATTTGATTGGATCAATTTGGTCCGTGTGCAGCTAAACAAATCTGGATATTTAATTCTTCGCAGGAATGACTAGAATTCTTCAGAAACAGAGACGCCTCAATTCCAAAATGAATACATAGTACGGTAGATTACAATAATGACAAAGGCAACAGATACCAATAGAATGAACATTATAATGTAAAAGTAGTAACTTTGGTCTGTTTGATGGACACATTTACAAGAAGATCAGTAGGTGGAATAACCTGGAAGCAGATTCAACCAATTCCTTTGATTGCATCATTGTAGAAGAAATGTTTAACTTGCAGCAACTTACACATTTCTGCAAAAATAATTTACAAACTATTATAGGACCATCTCTGCAGATCAGCAGAGGACTGGCCGGCTCCAACTAAGCATTCCTAGATAGATATTAATATCTTTTATTTAGAACATCTCTAACACCAGGCTGAGTCTGCAACTCTAAAAATGAAATCGCAAAAAGTACCAGGTCATTGGCTGGTGGTTTTATTAACTTGTATGATAGTGACGGATGGTGACACAGATCCCAGTGACAGCCACACTGATTCTTCTGTCAGTCACACAGAGAGGCCCTTGGCAACGCCACTGTGTTCCTAGAGAACATATGGCAGGCCCACTGGGCACACATAAACCCCATGGCATCTTCAATGGCCAAATTGAATCCCCTGGTAGCCACAATGTGCACTCAAAACCCCTTGGCAACCATACTGGGCATAACGGGACCCTCTTAGCAACCCCAAAAGGTTGGTGTCCACACAAGGACGCTTGGCAGCTCACACAACCCATCAGCAGCCCCACAGGCTGCCACTTACCAGCCCCTCGGGGCATATAGAGACACAGTATCTACTCCATACTGGGCACAAAGAGATCCCCATTACAGCGCCACAGGAACCGGGCAGGGAAACACTGCTGTGCTGATAACTGTGTACTGTGTGTGCTAGGATACGGAGCTAGTACGCTTGAAATAAAGAGACTTTAAAAGCCACAGTACAGAATGACTCATTGAGAAACTTAAGGCGAAAGGTTAGTGGGGTTGACTAATTACATTGGAAGACAAACCCTCTAAGCTTTGATCCCATAGTATAAGACTCAGAAATATGAACATTGGATATAGAGTTGTTCAGGTAATCTATAAATCAATGACCGGAAAGTCACAGCTAAATAAAAACTCCACCCAAATATATAGTATTGGGCGAAGTTCACAAATATATGATAAAATATATATTGAAACTAAACCAAGCCAGTACAGGACAAATAGGATGTCTGCAGGAGAATGATGCAGGTGTCAGAGACCTCACCAGTTAGGGAGAATGGCCAACCCCAGCTAAGCGGAACACTGCCTTCTAATCTAACATAGTGAACGACCGACCAACAGTATTATTATTATTATTAATTTTTATTTATAGGGCGCCACTAGGTGTCCGTAGTGCCGTACAGGGACAAACGAGATTACAATACAAGGTGAGACAGCACAGTACAGTAAACAATAATCACAGTAACTCAGTGAGCTCAAGGCACCGCTAGAGGGGCGGAGGAGGGGAGAGGGGAAGGTCCGCCAACGACGGAGTCCAAGAGGGAAGGCACGGATGACAGGGAGACCCCTAGAGGGGAGAGGAGGGAGCGAGAGGGGACGCGGGAAAGAGGGTCCTCAAGGAGGAGGGCTAAGTAGCTGGAGAGCAGAGTTAACAGTGGTGAAGACAGAAGGAGAGAATACCCTGCTCAAAGGAGCGTACAATCTAAGGGGTGGGGTACAGACAGACAGAGAGACACGGGGGAGAGATGGAGGAACGGAGGATAAGGATAAGGGGGGTGGAAGAGGCAGAAGAAAAGGTAGGAAGTTAAGTGGGAGACTGGAAGGCTTTAAGAAAAAGGTGGGTTTTTAAAGCCCGTTTGAAACTGGACAGATTAGGGGAAGTTCTGATGGAGGGAGGGAGCTTGTTCCAGTGGAGGGGGGCAGCACGGGCGAAGTCTTGGATACGCGCGTGGGAGGAGGTGATCAGGGGGGAAGAGAGGCGACGGTCATTGGCAGAACGGAGAGGGCGGGATGGAGCATGAATAGAGAGGAGGGTGGAGATGTAGGGTGCAGTGGAGTTGGCGAGGGCCTTGTATGTAAGAGTGAGGAGCTTGAACAGAATTCTGTAGGGGAAGGGGAGCCAGTGAAGGGATTGGTATAGGGGGAGACAGAAGAGGAGCGGCGAGAAAGAAAGATGAGCCTAGCGGCTGCGTTAAGTACAGATCGAATGGGAGCGAGATGAGAGTGGGGGAGGCCAGTAAGGAGGAGGTTGCAGTAGTCCAAGCGGGAGATGATCAGAGAGTGAATAAGACATTTGGTGGCATCTTGGGAGAGGAAGGGCCGGATGCGTGCGATGTTGCGCAGCTGGAAGCGGCAGGATTTAGCAAGAGAGAGAATGTGGGGGCCAAAGGAGAGAGAGAGAGTACAGTATACCGTAAGTAGCCAGTGGAGTTATTCAGCAAAGGATGTGAACACCATTGTGGACATTCATAAAAGTAAAATATTTAAAGTGTAAAAGGACCCATATGACTTTTTATTAAAATTAAAGTATCTATGTTAATAAATATTCTAGATATTAGCAAAATTACTTACTTCATCTTCATATGGGGCATATCTTCCCCTTAGGGCATCACAACTTGAACGTGTGGTTGAGGTGAGACTGCAGGGGGAAAAAAAACCAACATTTGACATAGTAATGTTTAAAAAAAAAAAAAAGAAAGATTGACAGTAAAAATACAAACACTCTACACTTTTATATTGCCAAGTGGCTTCAACCAGACTAAAGGCCTGTGTATCTGCATCTGACAATAGAGTGTTTTCTCCACTAGTGATACATTCAGGTACGAATGTTTGTTGCCCTCAAGAAAGATGATGTCATGTCATCACCATAGCCTTGTAAGTAATTAGTTTCATTATTAAATACAAACAATATGTTTTATCTGCATGTTTGTTCTCTAAAACACACACATAGCACTGAGTGAACATTGCACCATAGCAATATATCCAAATGATGCTAGATTTCTGAAGTCTCGCACATGCTCAGTAGTGAGAGCTTGGAGGGACTCTATGTCTAGGTATGGAAGGTGCAAAATATATAGTACGAGACCTAATCTTGGTCAGCTCAAAGGTGGAGCAAAAAAAGTCAAGGAACACCCCGAAAAATGCACCCTCTATAGCCTTAATCCTACTCAATGGTTCCACAAACCAAACTCTTATTTTGGCACTTATCGTCCGCCAGTGTAAACTTCTGCTCCAGCCACTAACCCTGCCATCATACTCTGTAAACCAATGCACCATGGTAAAAATTCAGGTGCACCAGAGCAAACTGGGAGAGGAAAAAAGAAAGAAAAGTATATTTTGGGCTACTCCTCAGCTACTTTGTTCTATGTAAATGACAGGAGGTAGCGAGCATATTACAGATAGGTCAGCCTATCTGACTTTCCAATTCATCTAACACGGTTTTGTTTTTACACCTGGAAATCTGTATATCTCTCGTATTACGATCCCTACTGAATCCGGTACTTATCATACGGCCGGCACTAGATGTTTACACAGCACTGATTTCTTTGTTTGGACCGTGTCCCCCACATGCAAAACAAGCCAGTTTACAATTGCAAATTTGGTGGATGACACTAGATTAAGTGTCTAACAGCCCGTTGTAAATTAAGAGGGAACTAGCCTTTTTATTGCTCATTATAAAACATAAAAATAACACAAACACTGATTCATTAAGGAAAGTTAAGCAAAAAATTGAGTAACTTTTTTTTACTCAAGGTTTCTGGACCAAACCATGTACAATGCAAGGGGTGCATATTAGTTTATAATTTTTCACATAAGTTAAATACTGGTTGTTTTTTCATGTAGCACACAAATACTTGATAGCTTTATTTGTACACTAAAAATTTAAAAGTTGATCTAGGAACATGTCGTACCCCAAATATAAATCTGTCATCATGTTTTAAATTTACCTCCCCCTCCAATGCAACATGGTTTTGTCTTACTTACTTATTTTTGCTTAACTTTTTAACTTAATGAATCAGGCGCATTATGTGCAATGTATAAATGTGACATTAGTCCATTAGACTGCTGTGAAGAGAAACCATATGAAAATGTAAAAACATAGGCCCACTAAATTCATAAAATGCTCTGCTCCAAATGGAATGTTCACGAAGACGTAGCACTGAGAACGCGCTGTCTCTTTGAAGAAACGTCTGTCTCAGCAGCAGTGAAAAGAGCATTGCTGAAGTCTAACACACATTGGGTAAACAGCTGGGCTGGGAATAATGTAAGGGCATTGAACTGTATGTTCTGCACATTGCTAACACTCACCAAGAATACAGTATGCAGCCAAGTAAAATGATAGCGCCCAGCACAGAGACCAGCCGTTCATCCTGGTTTATACCGTTCCCGAAGTTGGGTACACAGATTGTGATGTTTTTTCCACTCTCATCCAAAACTTCAAAGCAAGAAAAAAGTAGACAAAATAGAATTTCTATAGTTACCAGTTATGCACAAGTGGAAAAATAAAAATACTAATAGCTTATATTGCCGACAAAAAAACAATAATCACCAGTGAAAGGGGGGTTTGTAGATTTTTAGTTTTATACAGAAACAACTGTATTTTACATTCCTATTTCCTACAAGCTTGTGTAAACGAAATTATGATCTTTTTAATTAAGCAATATAGCTTGCATAAGAAATAATCAATGTAGCTGCCGATTAGCTAGAATGATTAACATACAGACCCGCATAGCTAAAGGAATTCTTTTAATTAACAAGCTCTTTTTCCAATGCTGAGAGGTTTTACTTCGAAACTTAGAAATAAGTCATTTTCAGGAAAGATAAGCGAGAGAGCAGGACAGACAGCTTTGAGCAGAAACTTTGCAGATGTCTTTGTAAAATGTAAAGTAAAGGAATGTACTAATTAGTACATTAATATGCAACCACAGTAGAAACCAAGTAGGTACTGTTATCCGATTGATCTTTATTTCTATCGGGACCCTGTAGTGTCTAAGCTTCAATAAAGCAAAACCGATTTATCAGACAACTGTGTATTTGTTTCTGATCATCTCTCTGGTGCTGTGTACTTATATGTACAACTTGTACTACCTGAATCAGAAGGAGTTTTATAGGTGGCATAAGGTCTATAGCCTTTAACACTTGAGATATACATAGACAGAAAATGAAATCTCCCAGCTAAGACATCATTTGCAACAGTCAATAGGTGCACATTACAGTCTCTGCAAATTCTTATTAGCGACTGAAACTAAGTTTCCTGTACCATAACACAACCTAATTACTTTGTAGAGTTCTAATAATTTTATGCCAGTATTTAGTGGTTTGGAGTTTTATAAACGGATAAAATAATGTTCATTAAAAAAAAATAATATCAGTCAGTAAGAATTTTAACAGACCTATTTTCTTCAAAATATATTAATAAAAACACAAAGTAGAGCGTACACTTTAATGATTTTTTTTTTTTGCAGTGCTACTTGGCTCTTATTAAATGTCTGGATCCAACATTTGGGAAGGGGTCTCAAACAGCCAAAGCTTTTAAAATCAGTATGGTCCATTTAAGTCACTCATACCAGGTTATATCAGCTGCCAAATAGTTCTGGAGCTTCTTGTAGTTATGCCAGAATAGAGAAACAGTGATTCTGATAATGTAAAAATCAGCTGTTCCTCACTGTGTTACATTGCAGAAATTTCAGAGTAAAAAATCTCCCTTATTTAAAGAAAAAAAAGAAATTTCAAAGATTTTGAGGAAACGGAAACTCTCAAAAAGTAACTGTGGATAGGCAAAAGGATATAACTGTACCTTATGGATAAATATCGCCTGCCACTGACCTCTGTCATAGTATTGTTCTAGAACAAGTATTATAAAAGGCAACTAAACTTGGTCGCATGCAGAATAAGGCAGCAGGCCAAGAACATATGGATGGCCAATGATTGCAGGTGTACATGGTCATCTGTTATTCTCAATACATGAGCACTGTAAGACCTGTACAATCTCCCCATCTATTGCTGGATAAATGTGTTCCCTGACACGACCAAGTGACCTAAACACAGTGGTCAACTTAACTTCACATAAGGTATTATAGTAGTTATAGCAGATAATACAATTTAGAGCTCACTAGAATATAGATAGAAAAGGACAAAGCTGTATGTCCTTTTGGATTCCTCCACCTCATATTTAATATAATGTTATACAGATCTGTAAGATGTACACTTATCTGGTGGTAGTTTCACTCTCCATGAGAATGATGAGTATATGGTGTACTGTTACACCAGTATGAAGGTGGTTCTCAAATGAAGATCATTATTACTTTCAACTATATGTTATTCCTTTAGATGAAGCCTGTCCAACCTGCGGCCCTCCAGGTGTTGTGAAACTACAAGCCCCAGCATGCTTTGCCAGTAGACAACCTGTTGGTAGCTGGAAGGGCATGCTGGAATTTGTAGTTTCACATCATCTGGAGGGCCGCAGGTTGGACAGGCCTGCTTTAGATAATGAGATTTTATTCTTCAGTTAAATCCTTTTCTCTGGATCCATGGGGGACACTGGACCATTGAGTCTTGATTAGTAAATAACTAATTTCCCTGCAGGATGGGGAAAAGTATAAGAGGGAGGAGCATTTAGTTGTTAGAATTATTTAAAGTGCCCACGTCCTGAAGGAGGCTTTATACCCCACGGTCCAGTGTCCTCCAGTGGATGATCGAGAAAATTACATTTTATTGACTGTCATAATAAAAATAGGGTGAGAACAAGGTAGCGGAGCAAAAGTATAATTGTTATAAATGCTGAAGACAACATTAATTTGTACTGATTTGATTCTAATCAAATGTCATATTTAAGAAACAATGATCATAAAAACATACTGGTCTCTGGTGGCTTGTTCGACAAGGAAGAGAAAGTCAGATACATCACATAGCAGCTGATAACTCCAGACTGCAGCAAACCAGTCTGCGTGTTGCCTTAAAAACAAACACAACATACATAAACATACAAATCACTACTATATACCAGAGCCTATACGCCATACCCGCTGCACTATTCAAACCTGTTGACATAGGGATGCTGTGATTGCAAACATGAGGTTACACATTTCTGTATTGAAGACCAACCCTTGAACAGAGAAGGCTCTTCATTTCTATCAGAATCAGGTATTTGTTAGATACGTTCAACTAGTGAGTGTATCTAGCCAACAGTTTAAGCTAGTTAGGCAGTTCTATTTGCATAATAAACTCTATGGTCTATTGCATTAAACTATAAAGAAACATAGGTCCACAAAAGAGGATTAGTTTAATAATAATGCAGTCAAAACTGGTACTCTAATTAAACTCACTGTGATTTAGAGGCTAAAGACATGCTGAAGTAAATTACCCACTGTTCTCCTGAACATCTACTATTGCATGGTCCAAACATAAAAAATACTTTGTAAATGTCTAACGTACTTCATGAACACTTACTTTTTAGTACAGATAGTAACATGGAGGCCAAGGTTAAAAAGAGGCAGAGGCCACCATTGACGCCCAGCAAGATTTTGTTGAGTTTACAATGTTCCCACTCTGTGTACAGCCAAAATAGTAGTATGAGGGCCCCAACAGCTATGGTGTACAGTAACAGATAGGCAAACGCCAAGGCTCCATACCAGAGTTTATTATTTTCTTTTCCAGCATTCCTGTAAAAGAATATACAACACAGTGGATGGTTAAAGGAACATTCTACTAGGAGAAGGAAAAAATATATTTAACAAATATTGTGAGATTACTGCATTGGTTAGTAATTCAAATCAGTCTACCATTTCTCATGGTAATTAGGCCTGGAAGCTGTATTCCATGTGAGCATATAGTTGACAAAACATTTACAAGTCAATGATTTTAAAGGTTGCCATTCTGTACAGTAACAATGCATACTTCCCAACATTCAAACATGTGATATTGGGACCACGCCTCCCATTTTAGCATAAGGAGGCCCACAATTTGGGATTGTCACGCCAAAATCGGGACAGTTGGTCTTCGCCCTGTAGGCATCTCTGCATACATTTTTATATTTGGAATTTTATATTTAGGTGCAGTTTGTAAATATTAAAAAAAAATTATACGGGGACTTTTTTTGATGAGAAATTCTTAAACCTGACACTGTCCCTGGGTATTAGGGACAACTGGTAGCGATGCATATAAAATAGGCTGGCAGGAGAAGCTACACTCTATGATAGTAATCATTATTTTTGGAATTTATATGGTTTCTATCCTAGAAATAAAAAAAATAAAAAAAAACAATGATCCACTAATTCATTTCAACCAACTTTAAATTGTTATACAAACAGTATTATAGATATACATTGCAAAAATAGATCCATATAAGAAAAATGAATCTTTAAAATAGACACATACCAATTTTTATTCCACTTGTGAGTAAATTCTACCAACAGCATGAGTTGGATGAGCAGGAAGAAAAAGCCGAACAAGGCGCCGATACAGCGCCACACTGCAAGACAGAAATGGTAAGTTGTCTTCATGTAGCACAGAGACTGTACTGTATATTAATTATCAGAGATTTCTAAACAAAGGGGTTCATTTACTGTACCAACCCCAATACATATACACAGCTGCATGCACCTAATTAGCATTCTGATGTGCAGATTCTGTGTCTGCGCAGGTTTGGACTTTTGGCACAAATTAAAAGTCCAAAATGCAAAAAGTACACAAGTCATCCAGTTGAATGTAATGATCGATGTGCTGTACAAGCCATGTGACAGCATCCAGCACTCTGATTGGTGGATAGCTCCAGCCATCCACCAATCAGTGTGCTACTGCATATGACACTGCATGGCAGCTTCTATAGGCCGAGAAGCAGGCAGAGGGTGGTGCCCAGCCACTCCGATTGTGAACCAGCAAAGCCACCAGCCAGTCTCTGCTGTGGATGTGGTGGGTGGATGGTCACCCCGATCAACCCCCTATGAATGTGCCCCTGCTTGTAATGCTGGACAGCATTTTTTTTTCTAAATTGCCTATATGCATCTAATACACAAGTGATGTTTATAATATATGTATGAACTACTTAAAATAATACCTGCACAATTTGTGAGTTCTTATGTTGCTCATGTCATCACTTATTATGTTATTAAATATTCCCCTCCCCCATCTAACTTTTTATGATACAAGATATCACCTCGGAATTTCATCTCATTATAAATACCTCTATGGAGTGCGACAAAAATCTGAGCGGAGATTTCTGCCATAACACCCACACGCTGTGTCCCCGCAGACGTTCCGGTGACACCTCCCACGGAACTGAATCTCCCCCTATATATTTGTGATCATGATACTTTTGCAACCTGCCCATAGTCAAGGAGAAGTGGTACAGAGTCTGGGTAACATTTGTTTTCTATTAGTCCCTGTAATGTTTGTTTCCTCTAACAAAATAAATTGTTTTCCATTACATTTGTCTAGTTATGATCATAATAATTCACTAAAATATTATGTGCTTGGCGGGGCTGTTTGTGATACACCCTGATTATGTCAGGCAGCTTCTTGCTCAATGCCATTGTTCCACTGATTTATTTTCCTCTGTGATCCATTCAGACCACCTAACTAAAAATAAAAAAACTTAATAAATGCAGACAGAATGAAAAGTATATATCCCCCCTGCAGTTTTCCTTATTTTCTGCACCCACCAAAAAAAATAAAAAAAAATACATAGTATTTAAAGGTGACTTCCACTTTCCAAAAACGGTGATAAGACTGAATTTCCTGCCTCCTTATCTGAAAGGTGGGAGTTCCCATTTCCCTCCATCGGGGGACCCTGATGAAATTGGCCATCCACAAAAGGAGGACCTGATTTGCAGAGCAGCCTGTAAATTTGTGTGTATTCAACGCAATGAAATTTCAAACTTTCAATGTTCACCATTACCGCGGTGGGACATTCTAGATGTAATCGTTTTGGTGGGCTACACCCGCTGAATTTCACGTGGGAAGCAAGCTCAAAATCTACTAGATCCACGTCCTGTTTTGTGTAGGCGTGATTTCATGGTGGTTTAGAATTAGGTTTAACATGCATTGACACGTGTGCACAAATAAATAATATACCTTTTTGACATTAGTGGTCTTAAACAAAAATAATAAACATGTATGCAACTAATGTTATATGAGGGTAAATCTTATATTTTTGTAGTTTGTAACACTTGTAAATAGTATGTTATTCCAGGGCGTACAAACAGATATATCAGTGCCAATTACAAACCCAGGAGAATGCTTATTATAAAGAAATCAGAGCATTTCTACTAATGGGCTGCTTGATATATTGCAACACTATAAAGTACGATGTATTCATAATCATCATCATCACTGGAAATGTTTATGTTTAAACATCTGTCATGGAATAACATTTTCTAAGAAAGTCAGCTCAATAGTTTCTACCAGTGTACAAGGGGCCAATGCTCAATTTCCGAAGCATAATGGCGCCATATATAATACTTAGTTATTATCATACTTGCCAACTTTCTAAAGTTGGCTTCTGGGAGCCTGCCGGGGGAGGTGGGCGTGATGGGGGGCGGGGCCAAACTCCGCGATTCCCGGTGAATTGCTGCGTTTTGGACCTAATTCTGCCCACTTCCTAGTGAAGTGGGCAGAATTGCGGGAGATTGCCACACTCTCCCGGGAGTCTGCGAGACTCACGTGAAATGCGGGAGCCTCCCGGACATTCCGTGAGAGTTGGCAAGTATGGTTATTATATACAACGCAGCTTTATTCAACAACAGGGCAGAGGTGACCGAGGATTCCGGCAAATAAAGTAGAGTGGAGTACGCGCCCCGCGGCAAGGATTAATCTCATTACCATGCATACACACCCTAGCACCGCCCACGCACTCCCGTGGCACAAAGCAAATATGGAGAACTGAGTGGAAATGTGTTTCTCCTCCTTCCATATTTGTCTTCATTCATAGATCCATTTATTTGCAACTATAATGGGCAGAATGTTCACAACACTAGCAATTCCGACATCACATACTAGAGTTCCCCACATTCTACACCTACATATGTAAGATGCATGCAACTACTCATCCGTTAGGGACCAAAATAACTTTTCAGTAGCAATATGTAAACAATCCAATATGTCACACTTTGTGCTACAGCTGTGCACCAACACAACACGGTCAGTAAGTTATCAGCCAAACAGGAAGCATCTGCCGACAGAATCAAAATCATTCTTCTCTTACAAAATTTTAACCCCTTCGGCCACACATGAGATTTCAATAGTGGTGTCCTCATGATACATTCTAGATGCCACGGTCAGAAGCAGACAACGGAGAGGGCTGGTTATGAGGCACACAAAATAAAATGTACTTTTTCCTGTATTTTTCTCTGTAAATTTGAACCTTGCAGCACTGGTGCTGTAAATGGGATGTTGACCCTGGGCGTCATCTGCGTGGAGTTTGTATGCTCTACCTGTGTTTGTATGGCTGTCTTTCAGGTGCTGTGTTTCCCTTTCCCATGGTCCAAAGACATACTGATGGTTATTGTCACTCAGATACTTGTCTAACGTCATAACCCAGAGAATGAGGAGAAAAAAAACAAAGAGAGTTACCGAAGAGGAAGGTATCTTGGTCAGGAATGAAGAATGCTCCAGAGCACATCGCTACCAGGGCCACAAACTTGATAAACCAAAAACTGCAAAAATAAACATATATATGAGATGGTTACTGAAATCTAGTAAGTACGTCCTGTTGGTGAATTCATTGTAAATACAGTCCGTTAAAACAAGCTTTGTTCAATCCATTTAAATTCAATTGAGCATTGGCAGAAACTATGGCAGGTGTCTGGGAAGGAGGATTTGAAGAAATAGTGAAAAGTGTAACGTAAAGGAAGGCGACTCCCATAGTGCGGCTCCTGTACACAGCTGCAATAACGGGGCACTTCTCTGAGGTCGTGGAGTGTTGTCCTAAACATTCAATGCCTTATGCACCTACCAGGTGCACGAAGAGGGAAGTAACCATGATTGTATGTGATACAAAGAAGGCGTCCTGTACCTAGTAAACCTAGAATAGTGATCCTTAGTCGCTCATCGCCGTGGAGTAACATGTCCTGGAATAGAAGTCCCCACACAGCTGTAAACCACCGATACAGTGTTATCTATTTTACTGTATTTTCCCTATTTATAAGAAATTCTATTTCACTTCTACCTGCATTACCTTTTGACCTAATCCTCCTCACCCAATCCTCCCTAGCACTCCGTGCCATCTTCACCCATGCTGTCATTTATCTTTTGACACTAGTTATGCCCTTTGTACTATAATCCTCTGTCCTGTCAATATCACTCCCTCTTCCAAATCTTATTATCACTATCTATATTTATAATACTATTAGAGAAGCAATTTGGATAGCAAACAAATCTACTTGCACCTGTATCCATCCCATCCTACCAGTGCCCGTCTCTTACCCTCCCTTCTATCACATATCCATGTACGTATTACTTTCCTACTCTCTGTTCAGCTCCCACAACACTTCCATTCCCATCCCTCTCACCGTCCTCCATCCCTTTCTCTTTGCCTCCCTTTTCTTTTTGCTATCCCTCTTTTATAAATTACATTAGACATCCTTCTTCCACACCTCCCTTCATACATTTTCCCGTGCTTCCCGACAGCCAAGTATCCACACTCTCCAGAGACTTGTGCACTCTCTTACCAACCACCCTACAGAGCGCTGGTTCCTGTGCCACCCATCAAGTTACTCCAACACAGCACCCAACGGTGACAAACAGCTAAGCAGAGTTTCCATACGCCCAATTCCCAATGACATACAAATGTTAAAAAGGACAAATATGCCACATGAAATAAAGACAGTCCCAAGATCCACTTCTCATTACCTATTTAAGATATAACTGAGAATCAATGATCAATAATTTAGGAGAAAAAGTTGGTTTAAAACTACTAGTAGGCAGCGCTCTAAAGTGATGAGATTTTATTTTTTTTTTATTACTTTTTTTGGCCCCACAGAGTTCTGCATGAGGGCAAGCTACTGACCAGGAAGTCAGCATGCACCTTGCTATGAGCGAGAAAATATAGATGCATTTGCAGAACACTGAATGCATTGGACCTCATTTACGAAGCACACTGGAAATGGGTTTTGCACTGGAGGGCCTAGATGTCCTTTCCATTGCATGTCAAGGGGAAGACCTATTCTCTGTTCTAGGGAGATGCCTCTGCTAACTAGTGCACCTAGGTTTGTGGAGAGAAGAAAACCTGTAGAGGAGCACTGTGCAAATACAGATGCTCAGAAATTTCAAATAAAGATGTAGGACACCCATGTGACAATTTTAGGTCCTAAATGAGGTAAAACACTTACAGGAACCTATTCACATGTATCTTGTTAATGTACTTTGAATTATGGGGAAATGGGGATAGGAGCAGTGTGAGTTAAAAGGATTCGGGTAAAAATATATATATATATTTTTTGTTCTGATTTGATAAAGAGCATTGACCTGGCAAAATGGGGACACAAGGGAGTCCTAAGCTAAATCCTGATGTCGTCCACTTACCCATTGTGGATTTTGGCTCGACAGCTTTTGCTGTTTTTAATGTTTATGGTTAAGATGAAAAGTATGAAGAAAAAGCAGGCCATCCCGAAGCAGACTCTATACACCGCCGAGTACCCAACCAGCCGCTCGCAGTTGTCTCCGGCCTGCAGATGTTGGCAGATGTCTTCATAGAAAGGAATCTAGCACAGAGGAGAACAGAAAACATGTGTCAGCGACATTGTAAACAGACTACATTAATGTAGTTACCACAGGAATGGGTTTACTCGTTTGTTATATTACGTAATGTAGGTCACACTGTTAATCCTACAACAAACCTCTTCCTTGAATCTCCCCCAGCAAACATTAGGCGCAATGTACAAAGGAAAACCATAAATATACCACTAGTTTTTGAGAGTGTCATGCTATCTATTCTGTCATTAGTTCAGTGTAACAGAGTGACTTGTTATCGATTGTTCTTGGTTACCACAGAAAGAATGATATGGAACCTGGAACAGAACATCGCCAGTCAACTAGCTGGGAACAAGGGGCTGATTGTAAACATATTACAATAAGTAGACTTTTTTAAGCCAATTACTCTACCCTGCCATGTTTACCCCACAGACATGAACAGATTCTGAAACAAACAGGTCTTCACAAAACATAGAGACACAATTCTGTAGGAATTACATTCTCCAATAAAAGATTTAGACATATTTGAATTCCACATAATTGTGAACATAGATGAAATAATAATAATAAAGGCAGTTTCAACGAAAGCAGTTGTTGGGTTTATCTGAGGATAATGAAACTCTATTCACGTCCAAACCACTTCTGCTCATTGTATCTACATCAGTTTTTCCATCTGCTGCTGTGAGAGGAGCGGCTGAAACAAGTGGGCAGATTATTAAATCAATACAGGACTTGGAGATACTGGTGTGAGAGACAGACAGCTCCAGGATGAAGGAAAAAACAGGTTCTCTTAAATCTTGTCTTATTCATTTAAACAATAATTAAATATATACAAACATTTACAGACAGTTTTTATCAAAATATGGATACAATATAGCAAATAAAATCCATATGAGAACAACCTGAGGAAAAGACGTAAACAAGGTTTAATTTCTACAGAGATCTTCTCTTGACAAGAGAGATGTACACAGAAGAAAAGGAAAGAAATAGAGGGAGCACAGATCTGCTGTCAGGTAATGTCAGAACCATAAAAGTCAGAACGTGACATATGCAACTGGTAATAATCACAAGTGGATGCCGTTTAACTACACAAGATGTGTTATCTGTACATTACTGTGGGTCTTAAGCTGGGTACACACTACAGAAATTTCCACCAACTATGCCGAGCGATTTTACATGCGATCGATGTTCCGATCGCTCGGTCCATGGACTGCATACACACTAGTCTTGTTTAGAACGATAAAGGGAAGAGCAGACGTCCCTTTAGCGACTTTTTACAGCCATTTTGTCATGAGCAATGACTGTAATTTCGTACTCACTGTTGTGGATCGGTCAGAAATTTATACACACTACACAGCGGAAACGAGATTGGAACGAAAATATTAAACGGTACGACCAACCAAATGAGGCGACAATCGTCCATTTGGGCAGACTTTCGACCATCGTGTCACTACACACACTGACCCGACTTTTGAACGAGAGGTCGTATATCGGCTGATTTAGCCAATTATTGGATGAAAACTGTGTATAGTGTATACCCAGCTTTACTGACCTCTAATTCATGTGTCTTCCCTTTTTTTTTTATCAGACCATTGCACAGCAATTAGCAGTTATCTGTTGCTACCATCTTGCCCTGAGTTTAAGTCAGATCTTAGGCCACTCAAACCTCATGCTTTTCCATTGAAGTGTATAAAAGTACAGCAGTCTCCTATAGAGGGCTAACTGCTTTATAGTTCTCACTTGGCAGCTAATGTCCGAGAGACCAAGCTTGTCCCAGTGGTGAGGAAGATTTTCTCTTGCTTGCCCTGTGCAGGATTTGATCAAAATATGAACTAACACCTCATGTTTTCATTTTGCTAGATACAGACAGATATGGAGTGTTACGGATAAGCGCTGACAACGTCTTTTTGTTTTGTATACATATATTGGCATTTATATTGGCATGCAGCTGGTACCATATACAATATGGGATATACCAAGCACTGGCTTGTTTTTTTGTGGGTTTTTTTTTCCCCCTCTGTGCACCAAATAGCCAAATCCCATTTAATTTTGCAACCTACATTTGCGCCAAAATTGGACAATGGATCCAGTCACTCAGAAATCGGGCTAATTGGCCGGCATAACCAGAGGAGGAGGAAGGGGTTGAAGAATGGGAGGTAGTTTTGCATAGATCCTAGGAAATAGTCCCGTCATCTAATCAAACAAATAAGGAAGTACTATAATAATGACATTCAGGGAAGTTGTGCAGCAAGAATACTATATGGACTGGTCAATCAATCGATATATAGAATACAATGATCTAACACTGGCCAATGACAGAAGAGTGCCCAACTTGGTCAGTCAAGATCCGTTATGATCGCTGGTCACCCACAATATCTGTACAATCTGATTGAAAACAATCATACTCAAAGATCAAACCATCATGTGTGTGTGGTTACCAGAGGGTGAGCCTCACTAGTCTGCTGCCAGAGACTGCAACTGCCCTCTGATACCTGACACAGACTAGTATAAGAATAGTACACATGTGAGTGGCACGGTTCACAAAGGCACGCCGCCTCTATGCATCTCCGCTTATATTTTCCTCACACCCCATAGAGGTGCGTCGAAAATACGTGGAGATTCCTTACCGTAATAAGTGGTATCGTGCACCACTGGGCATTGCGGTGATGTCCAGCAGCACATGGCAGAGAACTGAATTCCCCCATGCTATACACTATAAAATGCACATGTCATCATTGTATTGTTTATTGTATGATAGAAACACTTCTTCACAGCAAGAAAGTGAGCATTTTATGCATTAAACCCAACATTTTGCTGCCTGTTTCTCAAGCCAACTGCCCCGTTTGCCTCCTCATAGGCACACAGCTGTGGTACCATGGGTATAACTTGCTGCTAGAAATAGTTTACAATGTATTACCTAATACTACTAACCCTGGCATTGAATGGTTAGAGTATAACTTCTGTAACATATGTGCTATAATATGACTGGTCCTAGCCCAATGCATGACTCTACCAATCCACAGAATGCATTTCTGCAGAGAAAGTCTACAAGCTTGTCAGTCATTCTACGCTCTACACATGATCTGTTCACGTGCCTTTCAAAGTTAAAGTTACATTGTGCACAACACATTTTCATGGTACCAAAAAAAAAAAAAAAAAAGGGAAAAAAATGTTTTGGAACTCACATGGTCTTTCATTAATGTAGCCACGGTGGTGGACATCATAACCAGGCAGACAACGGTGACCAGGAAGAAGAAGAAAGCGTACATAATGCGGGTGCTTGTCGACTGCTTGATCTTAGGGCAACATGTACAGCACAGCGCACAGGGTGCAACCCCACAGCAACAGGCCACCTGGAAGGAAACATTAATATTAGCAGAGATCATGTAGTATAACATTGTCAAACTACTTTGATTTAAAATTCAATTTAATAACTACACACAAGATCATTAATAAGCTAGACGATAAGTTGTTTAATGTTGCATTTATAGCCGATTGCTATTTGCTGGGGATGTTTTCCTCTCCTTTGTTTATTTTGGGCCTCCCTGCCCTTTCTGAAGCCCAACATGAAGTGTCAGGGCAAACAAGGGGAGGGGTGCAAACAATACAATTATTATTTAAAATTAATAAAAAAATATATAAAATATTAAATAAAACATATTCCACCAGTGGTGAAAGTGGGGGGTATACATTGATATGCCATACCACCACATCACTTGTAAATTGCTGTGTGTGTGTGTGTGTGTGTGTGTGTGTGTGTGTGAATATATTAATTAGATAGATAGACAGACTCACATATATAGCTAGAATCTGATTATCTATATAGCAGCCAACATCTCCACTTTTTCACTCTTCAGAATTGTTTTCATACCCCCTAAGACTTCTCTCGTGCTGCTGCTTCTTATGGAACTCCCTACCTCGTCCAACCAGACTCTTCCCCAACCTGTTGTGTTTCAAAGTATGGTTTGTTTGTTATACTCAGTATCCAGCACTGCAGAGTTCTGTGCCACCTTATATGCAAAATAAATAATAATAATAATAATAATAATAAATCAAAGATAATAGTTTTAAGGTTCAATCACAGGAAGAGGATATTCCTGTTTTCTGTAACCAGAAGAAGGACAAGCAGAGCACATGTGTGTAAATTGGCTTATAATATCTTGCAGTGATTATATAAAATGTCACAAACTGTATAGCAAATGTCCACTTAACTATTTTCTCAGTAATAATCTGTTAGTTGTCTGCACGCTCTCCACTCTCCAATATTACAGACACATATCCTATACATATAATCATGGAGATAAAGCACCACTCTTCTCAGAGTCCAGATTTCCCCTTTCCTACAGCATGCATGGCTCAGTTTAGAGGTAGTATAATACGTGATGATCCTATAAGCACTGGAGCGCTGCCTATACGGACAATGGCAAGAAACTGGGAGCATCCGGTAGAGTCAAGGAATTAAACCAAGAAGGATAGTAGGATAGTAGATAGTAGAATAGTAATAGGGGTTACAGTGTATCATTTTGAGGGTACAATAGGTTTTTGGACCTGAGAAGACACCACTGGGAACTTTTACATACATATTTTTTACTCGACTTGTAGGTTAAATTTCATGAGCATTTAATTACTGTAGCTTTTCACTGCTTAAGTGAGCAGAGTGTAGGACCATGTTATACAATAAAAAAAAGGATGTGTTTTGTGTGGTTCTCAAAGAACAATGATAAACATTTATTTTACTTTAATGTTTAACTTTTAAAAAATCTTGGTAATAAAAATTAATTTCACTTTTCAAAGGGGGGATGGGTCTTAATCACAGGCTGATTCCCAAGCCCCAGAGTTTACGGTATAAACAGTCTTGTCAAACTCCATTCCATAGAGTACAGAAGAGCACGGCTGGGCAAACAACGTAGCTAGGGAACTCCGGGGAGCTTCTATGAAAAGATCCAGACAATACCAGTAACAGGATATCTGTGTACAGAACACCCTACCCATATTAGGAACAAACCCTGCACTTAAAAAGCTATTTACAGACCGCAGATCTCACCTACAGAGAGACAAACATACATTAAGGTTTATTTATGGGTATGGTTTTGCCAGACGATATATATTTAGATATGTGGTATATTATTTTAGGATCTATGAAATAATATTTTTGTTACAATGTTTCTTTAAGAGCTTCTAGTCTGCACAGAGTGCTCTTACCCAGTTGTCATACAAGTGATACATGAACACCGCGTCCTTTACGTTTCATGGGACACCTTTAAAGAATTAGCCATCAATCATCATTATATTTATGAGTCCTAATTCTTTACATACATTATTTTATTTGATGCGGTATATTATGTCCTCAGGGCTTTCACGGTTGTATACAACGGTCATCACGTCCTCATAATAACTCAACACCATATACGCGGCCAGCTGGGCCTCACATGGAGAGCCAGATTGTAGAGATCTGTTAGTTTGGCAACTGGGCTAACAATCATAAAGAATGGAGCCGATGCACTGCGGTTTGCTAATGACCATATACACAAACCGTTGCATTCCAGACAGTACAGGGTCATTGTCTGAGCAGATTATCCTGCAGTCCTGTGATCAGATTCTGATTGAGTAGAACAATTGTTTTGGGTCAAAACCTGTTGGGTCAATTTGAAGAAAAGCAGCCAAACTTTGGATCTAAACGCTGCTGTCCAATCAGTCCTCTGAACAGAAGGTGTTGGAAAAAGTTAGGAATCTTATGAATGGAATGTGTTCCAGACACTAAGCCCCCACCATTCTGCTAGTTAAAGGGGATGGTGGCCTAACAATATCATTTCATTTAAGGCTTAGCAAAACCAATCTAGGTTTTTGCTATTTGTGAAAAATAATTTGCCACTGGCACCGCCTGAAGTCTATGGAGGCTCATATTTGGGCACAGGTCTATGCCAACAATAAACCAGAGAAGTAGTAAGACGCTACATGAATAGAGAGGATCACAGAGTCTGTGTTTATCTGCAGCAAACATTCTATGTCTCCTTACAGATAAATAACCAGGGAATGTAATTCAGGGCTTTTCATAAAGCTGCATGTGAGGAGTCCGACATACTGAGAGAGCAAACATCTGAGAAAACCAAAATTAAAGACTTCTAGAAGACCACAGAAAGCTTTACTTGTGAAACAAATGTGTATTAAAACAATTTCCTTTGGGATTATAACATCCTATATACCACAAGTATACCCTTCCTTTCTTGGCATAGCCCAAGGCTGTTTCTCCAGCAGATGCTTCCCGTGTTGTATATGATAACTAGTGACTATTAGACCTGCGCAAGGATCCCATGTGTAATATTGCTCCGTTTTCCCCTCATCTTAGTGGGTCTGATGTCACAGAGCTTGTGTAGGGCGTTCATACAATACATGAAGCAAGTTAGTTTGTGTTTGAATGAGGAGGTCTTCTCGACAGCTTGACTGGTCAGATATTATTTAAACACCTGTTTGGGCTGTGTGAACACTTCATGCACGGTGGCTTAGTGATTAGCACTTCTGCCTCACAGCACTGGGGTCATGGGTTCAATTCCCGACCATGGCCTTATCTGTGTGGAGTTTGTATGTTCTCCCCATGTTTGCGTGGGTTTCTTCCGGGTGCTCCGGTTTATTCCCACACTCCAAAAACATACTAGTAGGTTAATTGGCTGCCATCAATCTGACCCGAATCTCTCTGTCTCTGTCTTTGTGTGTGTGTTAGGAAATTTAGACTATAAGCCCCAATGGGGCAGGGACTGATGTGAATGAGTTCTCTGTACAGCGCTGCGGAATTAGTGCCACAATATAAATGAATGGTGATGATGATCTCATAATGCTTCTCTACAAGGTGCGGCACATTTGTCATATCATTGACCACATAGCGGCATATTCAGTTAGGTCCAGAGATCGCAGTTATGCTCTGGAATGGCAAAGGAAAATAACGTATTAACATCTGTAATGCGCAGCGGGCATGGAACCGCGGTCTTCGGAGCTCATTGAATATGCCCCATACTGTCCACCATTTATCTATACCAATATAGCAAAGATTGGCTAGAAGTATTTTTGCTGTGCTCAGCATAAATAAGAAAGAAAGGAAGGTAATTTACAGACTGAGATTTTCTTCCTGTCTTGGCATCCAAAAAAAGAACCTAGCTTATAAAAAAATAAAACAAAGCAAAAAAAAAAAAAAAAAAAGGGTACTCTTAACTCTAGATAAGAAACCTACAGTGATTGGCATTTGCCAACAACGAGAGATAGGATTGCACTGAAATGTCTGTATGTATAGGTCAAAACAGTTAGTATAGAAAACAAAAATATTGACTGTATATTAAAACATAAATATATCTGTTGATGTAGAAGCTGATAAGATAACAAATATCCATGGATGGTAAATTACATCTGTATTTTCCAACCGATAAGATTAACAGAAAACATTTTACTTATATTTCATGGTTGAAAAACAATATTTAAGACATAGCAGCCATGTATATGCCTAAGGGTTAATATTTTCCAGAGTCCAAAATGTTAACCCTTAGGCATGTGAAAATGAAAAAAAATGCTTGCCAAAAACTCCCTTTTGGAACTCGTTTACACATCAGCTTTTTTTGTTTTGCACATTTAACAAGGTAATAAATGCCTGGAAAGTGGAATGTAGGACAAATAAGAGCCATTAGTGCTATTCTCACCACAGCCTTCCAAAATGTTAATTCAAAAACTATTTTAAGAGCACATCCCAATATACTTCACATGCACGCTATCAGTACAATACACTGCAAAAGTGAAATGCATTTAAAAAAAATGCATGGAAAATGCATGACTAAAATACATTAGTTTTGATGTCTTTTTAGCAACTGCTTTGCATTTATGTTCTTCTAATTCTAGTAGATGCAGCATCCAGACTGAAAACATTTTTTTTTTACATTTGAAAACTTTGCTTCCCGATACTATCAAAATTCCCTTATGGGTCTGTAGCAACAAGAAAACGTGTATTACATCACCAATAACCAATTCTCACTTTATCCAATTCTCACTTGCATAAAATGAAATCCCATAACTTGGTAAGCTGCAGGTGTCCAAGATTTTGCAGGTCTTACTCTTAACTTTTACATGGTAACACATTTAGAAGCTTAATCCTGAGAAGTAACGGTACTTCGTATCACTTTATAAAATCAGGGACAGTTTATGACATTATACCTCAGCAAACAGGTTGTATTAACTGTTATGAAAATACAAATATAGAAGGAACTTTTACAAGTTCAAGAAATATAATCCATGATTTTTGCACTGCTGTATGTGCGCAAATCAAAATGTTTGTTCAAGCCCCTGGGAATTCATTTTACAACTAGTGATCAGTATTTTGTGCGTTATATAAAAAGCAGAAGGACACGAGACCAAATATTATAACCCTATGGGGGGGGGGGGGATTCAATTGCCCACCGTTGTGCCTGTCTGGAATCAGTAAGGAATCTCAGCTCATTTTTCCCCTCACAGCTCTATGGGGTGCTAGGAAAAATAAGCAGAGATTCCATCCTCAACATTGGCACAATGTGTCTCCATGGACTGTCCCAGAGACACTTTACGCTGAATCGAATCACACCCCTATAAATCTATGAGGGTAAATAAATATGAAAATGTAAGTTTCTTATTCTGTAAAATACTTTAAAATTGCCATTATTGTTCTATATTTACCATTACCCCTATACCACCCTCTAAAATTTAAACTTAAGTTGAGTCTCTAATTATTAAATTAAATCTGGCTTGGTTTATTTAAACTTTTCCATCTAACTGTATTTCAACCAACTAGCAATGGTTAAAAAAAAAAAAAAGACTGAACAACTAAGGAATCTCTATTAGTCCATAAAATAATTGTTATAGTGTATATTTATGAAAATAGCCATTATGAGGGGGATAATGAAAAACAGATTTTCAGTAAATTTCAGAAATGTTTTGCTGCTTGACAAAGTTCAACAGTTTGTAGTGTACATTAGAAACTCATGTTGGTGAATGACTAATTTCCATTTGCCATTAGCGGAGAAGTCTTGATCTCTCAGATATCACAACAAACATCAAACCACAGACAAAGCTGAAAGGCCTGTGTTATTCTGAGTATCTGCAGGGGCATGGGAGGAAATCACAGATATGTCAGTTATTACCGCAAGCTACAGAAAGCCTGTTCTCAAACACCATATTACAATACAAACCTAGTATATACTGTTTATTATAGATGCAGATGAATTGTCCGATCTGGTGACTATTAAGTTCATTAATGGATTATTCTCAAGACAGATGAATCCTTCTTTATCCCAAGCACAATCATATAAATGTACTGCAGTATTTTTTCAGCCACATCTGCTTCAATTATCTAATCCCTCTTACAGAAAAACAATAACATTTATAAAATCACTCCTGAGCTCTCACCAGTCTATGAGGGACCACTTGCTGTGGAACCAAGTCTGTCTCTCTCTCTGTCTGTGTTTGGGAATTTAGATTGTAAGCTCCAATGGGACAGGGACTGATGCTAGTTCTCTGTACAGCGCTGCGGAATTAGTAGCGCTACATAAATAGACGATGAACCAACTTAATCAAGAAAATAGCCCTAAACCTTGTTAAGACCCTTAATGTATTTAATTATTTCAGACAAGTGATCCAATTATCTTCTCTACAGTATGATGTAATGCTATATACATTTTGGTCTTTGGATCGAACTGTTTTGGTAGCCCCTCATTGGATGTAAATCAAATCTATCAATATCCTTCTGAACTTAAAGGTCTCTAGTAACAAGACACAATAATACTCAATATGGTTTGGGCAGGAGGCATAATCAAATAATTTGATTTGCGTACATTCAGTAGTGCAAAAATCATGGATTATAGTCCTTGAATTTATAATCCATGATTATAAAGATCTATTCACCCAGCTATGACGAGATCAGAAACGGAGCTTTGATCCCTACTGTGAATGCAGAGCCCATACACACGGACTGCTCAGAAGAGTGCAGAACAGACTCATGCACTTCAACCCCACCAGTGCTCAGTTCTGCACTCTCAGCCGTCCATGTGTATGGACATCATTCCATACAGGGATCAATGCATTAGCGTGCACTTTAGAGTTTGCACCCCGGGAAATCTAGAGAGGGATAGTCCGTGCCTCGCAGACAGAGGGCGTATCTAGTACCGCCAAGGGGGGAGTGTCTAGCGCCACACTGGGGCATGTTTAGCCCGATTTCATGTCATTAATCCCCCCATTATTATGTTCCCCAACCTCATATACCCTATCAACCCCCCCAGCCCCCACTCCATCACCTAACATATCTATGACCTGGCCAGTCAGCTCCAGATCTCTTCTCTTGCTGCACACGCCCTGGGGGTCGGAGAGGACATCACAGCCCCTCTGAACAGATTGGAATTTTCTACATTTTCCAGTTCATATTATGCCCTCAGTGCATATTATGAAAAGAGGTAGTGCCCCCAGTTCATATTATGCCCTCAGTTCATATTATGATAAGCGGTAGTGCCCCCAGTTCATATTATGACAAATATATCAATGATGTCCATTTCAAATTCAATGTTTGCTATGTTATAAGCTGTTTGAACAGTATGGAAGTCAGGTTCCCATATGTTTTGTAGAACTTTAATAAGTGGACAAAAGGTGGTAATCAATAATTTCTGTACACTACAATCAGTCGCACAGTGATTAATACGCAACATAATTATTGTAGCAACATTTAAGTATGTTTAAAGTATTTTCTATCTTTTAATATAAAATATAATGTGGTAAAAAGGCTAATTAATGAGTTTAGTATTATGCTCGAAATTGCATGAGAACATTTCTTGCAAACACTAGTTATAAATAATATCACTTTTCATACATCAAATAGTAAGTCCAGAGATGTCAGAACTGGTTTATACAGGTCTAGAGACGGGAGCATGAGGAAGGACACCTGGCCACTTCAAGGAACAATGACTAGAAGAATCAACCAATGCCACGTCAAAATCTTGGGAGATTGGGCCAGATAAACACGGTATCTTCATAATGCTACCCAATTCACGCTGGCAGGCCACCCACGGGTGCCTTACTATGCCAGGGAAGTCTACCCAGTATCTTCTAGGGTTCTCAGTAACTCAGACAAATGAAGTTAGAAAGTATAACAATACATTTATTGTAACAAAAACAATCACTAGATTATGATATACACGCAGCAAATACATGCCAGGCAGGTTTATCACTTAACACCAACTGCTTAAGCTAGTGGGATATCTGGCTGCCCAGACTTTACATTCTGTGGATCTGCCAATATATTTCATTGGTAGAGAACGGAAACTCTAAAACCAGCTACCCTGCAGATTCCAGTCACAGAATGAATATCCCCTCCCCCCGTGGAGTGGCTCCTTATATCTAGACTCTAATTTCCACAGTGTGTTCCCCTCCCTGGGCAAACCTCTGGGTCTATCCTATTTAACCATTGGTGAGTGCTGCACTAGGGGGTGGAAGGTGGAGTGGAGATGAGCTGTACTTCCGCAGAAGGTCCCCTGCTGGGCTCTAGACAAAACTAATCTGAACTAGTCATGTTGAGAACAATGGATACTAATTGGCCTCCTACCTCACCTGTATCCTGCAATCTGATCCTTACCCATAACCAACTTGGCTTCACTTTAAGGACAATGACTAACAATTTCCATGCAATATCAACAAGATACAATAAACAATATACATATTTACAATGAGCTACAATGTCCCCTTATCCACATGTAATTAGACACTGTAGTGGTATTCTGTTGAGCTGGGGAACAAAAACAAGGGCTATAAAAAGTACATGCTATAATCCACATTTTGTGAGAAACGAGGGACAGGCTGGTTATCAAACGCGATTCGTCACAGAGATCATGAGTCAACCTATGAATGTGGACCTTAATACTGTAAACTATGTAACTTTGTGATGTCACTGTTTTTACAACTGTACATTGTATAAATTGTTCACCTCTGGCTTTGGAAACCAGAGTGTTCTGATAGAAGCTTGTTGTTGTTGCCAAACAAGCAGGTGTATGCATGCCAAACTTTGCCTTGTAATATTTTGCGAATAAAACCTATGTGCTTTGGAACCACAGTGATTGCATCAGTGAATCTTTATTGCAAATGTACATGCGGACACAACAGTTTCCAGAAAGCTACACTCCCTGACCTAATTCATCTTTAATAACCTTTCCGTAGACTCATCACTTTTGGGTAAATGCCTGTGATGTCACTCACTTGAGTGTTTAATCTGCCTCTGATTGAGCAACAGGCTCGGTGCCATAGTGGTTTGTGCTCCTTGTTTACATATTCTGATTCTCTGTGTACTGGCCCAGCTTCCTTTGACTATGTTTAGCTGCCAGTGACCCTGACCTCAGTTTTTTAAGAGCTCTCTGTAGGCTTCATAATGCATTTACATGCAGTAAACACCAAAAAAATGGAAGCGGTATTTCAAAACTTGTACTACAATACAAGTGAAAATGCCTATGGGCATGGTAATACTAGAAAAAATGGTTTTTGGTGTCAGACTTGTTTATGTTAATTAAAAACCATGTGCAATGCATTACAAAATGCCAGAGGGTAAAAACTTAGGGGTATATTTACTAAACTGCGGGTTTGAAATAGTGGAGATGTTGCATAAATATATATATATATATATATATATATATAACCAATCAGATTCTAGTTATCATTTATTTAGTGCATTCTACAAAATGACAGGTAGAATCTGATTGGTTGCTATAGGCAACATTTCCACTTTTTCAATCCCGCAGTTTAGTAAATATACCCCTTAGGGACTGATTTATTAATGAAAGTAAGGCAAAAAAAAGAGTAAATATTCTTCTGGACAAACCGTGTTACAATGCAAGGGGTACAAATGAGTTCATTATTTTGCATATAAGTTAAATATTGTCTGTTGTTTCATGTAGCACACAAATACTTGATAGCTTTATTTGTACACTGAAATAAAAAGTTGATCTACCTCCCCCTCCAATGCAACATGGTTTTGTCAAGGTGCAAAGTTACTCCTTTTTTGGCTTTCCTTTCCTTAATGAATCAGGCCCTTAGAGTTTACTTATGTAAAACTGAATTTGGCATGTCGTATGCATGGAAAAAATTACCTATTATTTTCATAATAAATCGTATCTCTTCACATGGGTATGGGCTCCCGGGATTTTTCATGATAGACATAGATGGCCCCCAAATATCCCTGACCACTTAACCCTTGCATAAGTTTTAGTAAAATGGTGGCTGCTCCATCCCCTATTCTTGGAATATGTTTTTGTTTGAACACATACAGCCACAAACTTGTCTTGCCCGCCCCCCATATTCACACTTTTTCAAGATAGATGTATTGCTTAGCATTTTGGCTTTATTGGTGTTAATTGCAATATATAATATAAATATATATATATATATATATATATATATATATATATATATATATATATATATATATATATATAGAGAGAGAGAGAGAGAGAGAGAGAGAGAGAGAGAGAGAGAGAGAGAGAGAAAGAGAGAGAGAGAGAGAGAAACAGGGATACCCTGCACTCTTCAAACACATAATTAATGCTGTACTAAATACTGTTCTATAATAAAAACAGGGAATGTTAGTTCCACATATTGCAATATATGTTAAGCTGACCAACTCACGCCAAAGTCTTCCCAATCTGGTCAGTCCTAACATGATCAAATGCTATGCTATTTTATCTGGGCTTAAGGCTTACCTGCACACAGCTTTTAAAGGCAAGTCTTTCCCTAGCACTAGCAGCCATGGGAGACCTGGGACTCACCTGACACAAGTTGGTCAGCTTAACATATATTGCAGTATGTGGAACTAACATTCCCTGTTTTTATTATAGAACAGTATTAAGTACAGCATTAATTATGTGTTTGGAGAGTGCAGAGTATCCCTGTTTTTCTGTCTATACAATGTGGGCAACCCCCTCTTGCACCCCAGTCTGTACATGGCGAGTGCAGAGGATCTATGTCTGTTTTTGTTATATATATATATATATATATATATATTATTTTTTTTATTACATACACACAGACACATATATACACACACATCGGGACTGTTATTCAATTGTTATGTTATAGTTGTCTGTTTAAAATAAAAAGTTCAATTTGTATAACTATAAATACATTAGTTATCTGTACATGCCTACACAATCTGAACACCCCATAGAGTAGCAAGGAAAAACGAGCGAAGATTTCTACCGTAACTGCCGACAATGTGCGCAACGCGATGTCTGCGCACCACATAGCTGGCAACTGAATTCTCCCCAACGAGTTTTTCCAAACAGGTAATAAAAGAAAAAAACAGGTTAAAAAGAACAGGCGAAAGTTCTGTCAAAGCAAATATAGGGGTCTATTTATTATGGGGTGGCGGTAACCGTCATTATATACCGTTGAAAATTGCAGCAATACCTAATGAAGTACTGCCCCAATTTACCATGCGGGGGCTGCTCTGGGAGTCCTGGCAAAGACCCCCAGAGAGGTGTAGAGGATTCAGCTGGATCCCACTGTAAACGGCAAGCAACACCATCCTGGGATGACCCCATAGATTTCTTTGGGGACAGCAGTAAGGGCTGGTAACCCTGGCGTGCTAAATGACAAGAAGCGGTGACATCTGAGTTGTTGGCATTTTGGCTCTTCACTGCTTGCTAAATAGACCCCATCATTTTCTTGTTCTGCTGCCAGCGCAGCACATGGCACTGATGCCCATGTGGACCACACACAAGGTACGGTAAAGAGATCCAGCGGTTGAGTGGTTTACGCTTACGTTCCATTTGGAATGTAGTAAGAGAAACCTTTTTTTCTGGACAAACCCTTTCTGTGTTTGTACAGAGGTTGTACAGTCTTTCAGAAGTAACCAGTTCTTAACATCCTGCAGAACAAATGATGAAACTAAGAGAATTTTTTTTTTGCCAGGAATAACATTGTATCATAGGACACCCTGATGAGTCACAGGAGACTCCAATAGGACTTCCCCATTTTCAAGCACAGGACCCTTGTGATTAGATTGCTCAGCTCTACAAATAGGCAGCATAAGTGTAAGCTATTGTCCAGTGGTGTAACTAAAGGCCCCTGTGCCCTGGTGAAATATATGAGCCACAACCTCTCACAGCATTAATAACACCCACTACAAAGGTTTCACCTGCGCTACGTAGCTTTTTGACTAGTTTCCCCTTGTCTCTTTATGCCGCTTGGAATTAGCAAATGATACAGGGGACCAATGCTGGTATTGCTGATATTTCCAAGGCTAAATCCACTTTTATGCTTTTTATTGTTTTCATTAGTGAATAAATGTTCAAGTTTATAAATGTGTAAACTTTAGGGTCTATTTTGCAAATAAAACCCATATTCCTATCTGTAAGCTATATACACTTTATAGTAGTGTATATAGAACTTCCCTATTCTGCAGCTCCCACCATTATTGGAGGGAAGGACAAAGTATGCCCTCTGTCTACGGCTGGCTCTATCTATCACGTTATCTTGCTGACATCATTGGATTCAAATAGAGAGTAGCAAAAACAATTTGCCCTACTCCGTTCAGGACCAATTTGGGTTTGTAACATACTGGAGGAGGTTGGCTGCAGACAAAAGTCAGACTATGGCTTGGAGAGCCAAGGTTTAGGGAGCACCTAAAACACTAAACGGGCGAAGTGATGTCACTCAGAGTGTTTTTATATTACTGCGGCGCCCGCACACTGAAAATCACCTGTGAAGCTGCCAGCGGCTGCTCCCCTATGTCACGGATATACTGAGCGTGACACATTGGGCTATGATGTCACAGCCTAGCAACGCATTCCTGATATATCAGGAGTAAAAGATGCCATCCCACCCACTATGCACAAAGTATGGGGGGATAGCCTTGAATACCTTAAAAGTATGTCAGTTTCCCCCTCAGAAAAGTATGTGACACATCTCACGTTCTATGTAGCTGAATGCCGACTACTGATTTCTTTTAGAAGCCATATTTCCGAGAGAGGGGTTTAAAAGAGGCTGGAAGTGGGAATACTACAGGAAATAACTACAACACATTGCATTTTCTTCTCCAGCTAAACTACATATTTGCTCTAAAGTTTCATCCTTCCGTCTGTAACCGGCCTCTTTTTTCTGTGACAAATACCACAAATTCAAGGTCGCATCCCAGCTACAATGGAGATAAGAGGCTGCTTGCAGCTGTGGATTAGCAGCATAATAGGTTCTTCATGAGAGACACAAGATTCTCAATAATCAATGAGCTGAAATCTTGTCTCATGTACAAACATGAGAAATACTAAGAACGTACAGACGTCTCCCTGTTCAGTTACATGGAAGTCATTACAAATATTTAACCTGTATTTATAAAGCACTAGTTTATCAATTCACATTTACGCAACCAAAGCAGTAAATTACAAGTATATGGAGTCCTGTTGTTACACTTGCTTATCTCACGCTCAGTGGCAGGGCTATATCTAGGCTGGGGCAGCAGGGTGAGGGCCCCAAGGCCCCAGTCAAAATGGGCCCCCACCTGACAGCACTTCAAACTCCCGAGGCATTGTTGATGCAAGCAGGCGAAATTGGACTACATTGGTTATTTATGTTTAAAAGCAATTGATTATCATAATTTAAGAATCTAGCAACTGCTACCATGTCAGGGTTTACATACTCCTGGTTTCATGGGTTTAGACAAATATGCTCAGTGGGTGTGGATATTATCAACTAATATTTTGTTGTGTTAATGTATTAAAAGTATCCACTTATCATCGCTACACCGTCCGGAAAATACACTAACATTATAAAAACTGTATGCGCCTTTCCCATTGTGGATATCTATGTAAGTGTGCACTAAAAATCGCTTTTTGGCCGATAGTGATAATAGTCTTGCAGGTCATGCACAACTTATATCTTATGCAGTAGTTTCAGTACAGAATATTAAAGGGACAGAAGGCGGTTAAATAATTTGCATTTATTGCATTTTAAAAACGAAAATAAAGTATATTTGCACCTGAACAAACCATGCAAGAGGTGCAAATGGATTAATTTGTTTTGCATGCAGGAAAAAAACTGGCTACTTTTGCATGTATACACACGTCAGCTTTATTTTCACACTGCATTTATTGTATACATAGTGCATTCGTTTTCAGGCGTTTTACCCATTTTCCTAATTTGTGGTCAGGTCTCCATTAGCCCCTTCCTTTAGTTAATATTTATTAGGTTGCAAGGCTGTAATGCTGTCTACAAGATGTATAGGACATAATAGTTTATTTGTAAGCTGTGGGATCACCTGGTCCTTCTTTCTCACCTCCAACAAGTGACTTGACAACACAATGATCCCTTTAGGGCAGACTTTTGTGTGTGAACAATTCCGATGATACTGAAGCTTACACAAAATAAAGTCAACCACCTTAAATGGCGTAACATGCAATGCACATGACCATACTTTGATAAAACACAGATTTAGCATACACAAAAAAATCAGCTTATTTATAAAACAAAAGAATCATTTTCTTCAACACAAGACTACAATAGATATTTCACAGGGTTTGCGACCACAAATTACTTCCTGACAAAACACGTGACGGAATGTATACACGATACACTTGACCATTCGCTTACATAAAGTGCCACAAACCCTCTGCAGCACATTTAGTATAACAAGTCATACATAACAGTACATACAAGATGATGAAGTAGGTGCAGAAAGTAGACAGAGGGTAGAGCTAGGTGACTGTATGGTAAATAAACAGGATGGAATGGAACCGCAAATTTAATTTCCTTTTATACACTCTTCCAGGCTTAATATCAGAGACTCAGAGATATCAGAGATCTTTCTTTACACACGTTCATCTCTGCCACACATAAACATACTAGAAGAATGCAGGAAATGTATATAAAACACACAGACACACACTTGTTTTTATTACATGGTGAGGACCCATGTCTGGAACATGGCACATAGGACACCCCTATCCTAATGCCCTGTGAACAGGACAATCATATGGGTATGTGTAGGAGCTGTTTGTCACCACAGTTACCACTTCAGATTTTCAGTTTGACTTTGATCAAAGTACAGACACAGACTGCATGGTGGGGACAGTTTCATGAAGGGGACAGTTTCATGGGGGGGAGGGGGGTTTACACTTTCGTCTATCTGAGGACATCCATACACCTGCACCTAGCTATGCAGGTTACATTCATGGTCAACCACTAAATATCGTTTCAACTAATTTTTATTTCTCTTTACAGCTGTTATATAGTCTTTATGTAGAATTTTACAGCTAACCAGTTTCGATCTTTCAGTGCTGTCGAAGTCGTATAATTGGATGAACGAAAGTATATTGGTTAATATTGTTTTGCCGTGCGATTGCGATCCGTACGCCACATAACACAGATCCGTCCGCCACGTAACATGTGGCATGGTGCGATCGCACGGTAAAATACGCACGCACACACTCGCATTACAACATTTAGTTATCTATAATTCATATTGGTTCCGTTACACTGTAATTTATGAGCAGATAGTATTTGGTTTATTATTAGTTTATATAATATGATTATATGTACATTTTAGTGTTATTAAAGGTTTAGGTTATAGGAAAGGTGTCATGCCTGATATCATATTGATCCCCTATTCATCAGCAGCTGTCCGGTGCAGTCGGCGAAGAGATCGCACATTGCATACTTTAGTTATTGATATTAGGGAATAAACCTTTGTATGATGCTGGCTATGAAAGGAGCAGACCCCCTGGAGAGACGACCCCCACCTTTGGATTCCTTAGATTGAATCAGCCTATGACCTGTTTACCTTTGTCTGGACCTATAGAAGCAAGCTACGTCATCTCTATTGTTCACTGTGTAACACTGTACTGTATATAATCATAGCTGCTCCCCCACGGTCTGCAGTCAACTCTGACACAGTATTCTAAGCAGATATACTGTCCATTGGGTCCCGTGGATGCGCAGCGAATATATGCAATAAGAGCGCGGTATGTATGTATCTTTTGGTATTGGTTGTGCTGTACTGTACTGTTCTTTATATCATGACAATGTATTGAATTGTTGACTATTTACATCTGCTAAAATAAATCACCTTGTGCGTTAGAAACACAATACCATCGCCTAAGCAATGCTTATTTGAAAACGATAGAATTACTTTAATAGTGCAGATGGTTCAGCCATGACACATGCAACGCAATCATACTTTCCAGGCACCTGGTATATATGAATAAGTGTAGTCATGTGCTCCACAGCTTGGATCTCATCTCTGTCACAGGTTTTATTCTGCACTTCTTTAGAGAAAGGTCAGACAGTCATTAAGAATTTGCTGATCTTGGTAAGTTGGAGGGTACCTTCTGGGAGGAGGTAATACTGCCGGTGCCCCCTGATGTTGTGCCCAAGGAAGGCTGCCAATTGATGCAAGTCTGTGTTGTTTAGGTTAAAGACCTTTGAAAGAGAGGTAACATGCTTTCAAAGCTTCGTGGAACAGTAATTGGGGATTTTTAGCTCCACACTCTCGGGCAAAGAGACTATGCAATAGGAGCCTCTGAAATGTGACAATGCAGGTAGTCTGGCAAACATATAGACGTTCTTCATACTTCTCTGCAAGTAGTTCCATTGCACTTTGCTTTGCTGGTATCAGCATGGTTGGAACTTTTCTCCCTCGTATGAAATGCCGGAAAAACTTCTTCTCAAGCTCGGAAAGTGATAGGGCAACATCTTCATGGAGATCCAAAGTATCTCTTGAAAAGATGGTGGTCAGCAGCATCTTGGAAACTTCCACTTTCCTTCTTCGATTGAACAAGACCACCTGTGCCAGGGTAACCTTTGCAAGCAGTGCCCAGTTGTTAACTGAATGCTCAATGGATAAATTTCTCTGGTACGCTTGCTGTATCTCGATGAGAAACAAGTGGATCTTTTACACATCTTCAGTGTGTGAACCACTCTCCTCTGAAGTGTCAGGGGCATACACGCATCTCGACTGCCCCCCAGTTTATAGTCAGAGCCCCCACTTTCAGCAGGAGAAGGAAGTGACTGTCTTATCACCATTATGCGCAAGTTGGCAGGAAAGCTGCAATCTCCTTCGCTTCCGGCACGTAGTTGAACATACCGTATTTGCCGGCGTATAAGACGACTTTTTTTACCTGAAAAACATGCCTCCAAGTGGGGGGGTCGTCTTATACGCCGGGTGCCAAACTCAGGGGTCTCAGGGGTGCCGCGGGACAGCAGGACAGCCATAAAAAAAAAAAACAGAAACACTTACCAATCCGCGCGGCACCGGGACCCAGCATCCTCCTCTCTAACGCAGCCTGTCATATCAGTGACAGCTGCTGCGTGAGAGAGGAGGATGCTGGGTCCCGGCGCCGCGCGGATTGGTAAGTGTTTCTGTTATTTTTTTATATGGCTGGGGCGCGGCAGAGGGGGCAAAGTGAGAGAGGGACAGATGAGAGTGACAGGAGGGGGACAGAGGAGAGTGACAGCAGAAGAAGGCAAGTGTTATTAGTATGTGTTATGTTATGTTTGTTTTATGTTATGTCATGTCAATGCAGAGTGTGTGATCAGCATATATGAGTGTGTGTGTGTGTGTGGGGGGGGGCCAGTGACTTAATGCAGTGTGTGTGGGGGCCAGTGACTTCATGCAGTGTGTGTGGGGGCCAGTGATTTAATACAGCGTGTGTGGGGGCCAGTGATTTAATGCAGTGTGTGTGGGGGCCAGTGATTTAATACAGCGTGTGTGGGGGCCAGTGATTTAATACAGTGTGTGTGGGGGCCAGTGATTTAATACAGTGTGTGTGTGGAAGGTGTGCGGAAGAGGGGGTAGTCTTATACGGCGAGTATATAACAAACTGTATAATTTTGAGTGGAAATGTTGGGGGTCGTCTTATACGCCCAGTCGTCTTATACGCTGGCAAATACGGTACATATGTTGCACTGACCTCTAGTGGTGGCGTTCTCACACTTTCCCCTCAACATCAGACAGATACGCACACTTTTGGTCTAACAAAAATGATTCGCGGGGACATGTCAGATTTTGATACCGAGTATAATAGCAAGGTCCCCTGCACGGACTAGCTTTGGTAAATTGTGTGGGGGCCTCGTGTTTTGTCCCAACTATGACCAAGGTCCCCACAGTGTTGGTGTGTAAACAGGTCAATGTCCCCAAAAGTTTATGAATACAGACACACACACACACACACACACACACACATTACAATTCAAGCATTTCTATAGCAAAAACAAATCATGGGGCACTTTTTTTTTTCTAAAACTCATACTAAACGTATTTATTGCCAGATGACCATTCTATGTTAGAAGCTTGAAGCTATGAGAATCTACCTCGCTGTAGATATACAGGCGTCAATTATTTAAACTTATTTATGCAAAATAACTGCACAATTATTATCATAATTAGCTCTTAGTGTGTATACAAATTAAGGAAGTAGTGGTTTTTATTTCTGACAACCTGCCAAGGCGTAGATGTGACCTGTATACAACCTCTTGCACCATACATGCTTATAACGTATTAGGAGTTACACATACCAAACACTTGCACCCACATGCGCTTGGAGAGCAGGGTCAGGGCTGTTCAAGTGTAAGTATAGTAAAGTAGGAACGTAGAGATGCAAGTCTTGGAGATGCACCAATTTTTGACTTACGTATATTTAAGATACACATTTTAGATCAAGTTTCTGAGTCGATGATAACAACAGCAACATTTTATGCGCTGCACGCAACGATACACTAGAATTAAAGATACACGCAAATCACAATACAGCAGCATGAAAGTGAGTATACTTATACCTTCTTGTATCTACTCAGGATAACAAATCATTTAGGGGTATTGAAGACACAAAATATAACAACTTAGCAAGTTTTTAGGCATCCATTTAGAGAATCATTGTTTATTAAGACACATCCTTCCCTTACAGGAATAAAGGTAATTTATTCCAGTTCAAACCACTCCGACCAAGCCAGATTGATAGGTTAAAGAAAATGATGTAATGATGCACATCACAGTACAACAAAAGATTATTGTACAAAGGGGACCATTACTGAGAAAGTAGGTGCTTTAAACAACTATTAAAGTGGGAAAAAATGCACAGCAGTAACGTGGATTATCAGGAATTTCCTGCTATTTTAAGTTATATCATATGATGTTGTTTTTAATCACGTGTTAAACATTTTGCTAATGATCTTTGTTGCTTCTCCTTGATGCCAGAGCCCGGCGCTTGGTGTGGGAGCGGCACAGGGTATTAACAATACTGGTTGAGTGACATTATTTGCCAGTTATGTCTCTGGCTACTTCTGCCATCATAGTATAAATCATGTATAGGCTGTAAAGTTGCTTGTAATTTAAAAATGCAATATATATGATTTGATTTTGTACCAAGCTGGTGCAACTGCCTTGAGGTCAGCAGGTGGGGTAGGGTCCCACGTCCCACCTCCCACCCCCATCAAAGCCTTTTGTGAATGGATGGTTTTCATCCCTTGGGTGGTACATGGTGGACGATAAGAATATGAAAGAAATTTCTACAGTAGATTGAATTTAACTTGCCAACCACACATCGCACAGAGGTCGTCTGTTGCAGCATGCAGAAAATGCCAACCTATTTCCCTGCAGCAATGTTAGATGAATGAGGAAGGAAACTATCAAAGTGTTGGTGGGTAATGCTTACCCACCAACTGCAAAATCAAAGGCTGCCTACACAGCCCGCAGGAATCACATTAAAAAAAAAAGACTCACTTTATTCTACCAGCGGATTGATAAAGAGCAAAGGAGTTGGCTTACTAGTTATTTAATGCAACATTTTAAGCAAATCATCACGGGGTATAACATCATAGGATATTAGCTAACGTTCTAATAGAAGACAAATAACTGGACTCATTTATAAAATGCAGCGTGCTTGTACGTTACTATCACAGTGTAAATGGAGATTAATTTATAGCAACCAATCAGCAATTCTCTTTGACTGATATAGCAAAAATATTTCAGATTGATTACTTTGAGTTACTGTATATTTAAACTCTTACATTGTTAGTAAATAGTATTCTTTATATCTTTCAACCAGCTATGGGAAGAACTAAAGTTGCTGGTTGGTTGGCAGTGGTGGGGGAAACATAAATGTAATCATTTTGGGCCAAGTAGGGGAACAACCGAATTCTCTGACAGAACTGTTGCTGGGCAGAACAAACACGTGCCTTCTGCACATAAAGTTGGCATTTGGTAAAATGTATGTCCTTGAAGGCAGGTATAATTCAGTATTTTTAAGTTATGTTATTTGATGCATTGATTATTTTGTTGTATAGCTAGCTATACATCGCAACCATTCACTTCCATAGTATCATTATTATTTATATATTACATTATTATCAATTTAATACCTCAGTCACAAGAGTTGACCTAAATGTATTTTATATTGGAGAAAACTCTTCTAAAAATAAGCATCAAGTTGTCCAAACACCTTGTGTGGCAATTTAGACTATAGTAAAGGCATGAAATAAATATTAGCAGCTCTGTTTCAGATGTGACCTATTCTCTGCCCTTCTTTTAGGATGTTCAACAGCATAATTAGCAGGCTGAGTAGTTCTGTGCAACAACTTGCAAAGTGCATCATTGGTTGTTCACATAGATTCTACCACACCTCATGAAAAATGATATACAACAATTACAAGATAAAGAGTAAAGTAGAGGCATTGTACATTCATACTAAACCCTATTTGGAAAGCAGAAAGTTGAGCACACATGTTAAGCTGGGTACACACTACACGTTTTTCGTCCAATAATAGGCTCAATCAGCCGACATACGACCGCTCGTTCAAAAGTGGGGTCAGTGTGTGCAGTGACACGATGGTCGAAAGTCTGCCCAAGTGGACGATTGTCGCCTCATTTGGTTGGTCGTACAGTTTAATATTTTCATTCCAATCTCGTTTCCGTTGTGTAGTGTGTATAAACTTCCGACCGATCCACAACAGTGAGTACGAAATTATAGTCATTGCTTACGACAACATGGCTGTAAAAAGTCGCTAAAGGGACGTCCGCTCTTCCCTTTATCGTCCTAAACAAGGCTAGTGTGTATGCAGTCCATGGACCGAGCAATCGGACCATCGATCGCATGTAAAATCGATCAGCATAAAAAGTTGGTGGAAAATTCTTTAGTGTGTACCTAGCTTAAAAGAGAGCACAAGCTTTCTACCAGACAGAGCAGTCTCAGGACCAGTTCTCAAAGTGTCCAATTAAAAACATAACTGGGTATTTGCAATGAAAATAACCGTCTGAGTCATGCACAGCTTATTATTAGGAATACACAAAACAAAACCAGCTTAGGTCACAAAGATACACCCCAGTAGTGCACACAGCTGACATTTTTTTGGAGTGTTCTACTAGTGTATTTTTTACAATAAACTCAGCTATATATAGATACACATATTAGAGACTGAAATGACATAATGTGAGTGTTGCAGTAAGTCTTACCTGCCTGACGCAGCAAGGAGCAGACATGGTCCCGGCAGACAATAACAAGTATCACTACAGTACAGCATGCAGCAGGAAGAGCTCAGTGTCTCTATGCGATGGATCACAGTTGTCTGATCTCCTTTGTGTCTGGCCAGACAAGCCCTGCATAGGAATGCCGCCTGCGCTGCGCTGGCCGCAGATACAACGCGTGTGAAGGGCGCCCTGGTCCCCCTGGTATGGAGCAGCCGCGTCCCGGGATGACCTGCCGGTTGTGTAGCAGATGTGTGCGGTGCTCAGGGGGGAACCCCAGTGCCAGGCTCCAAAGATGCAGCCTGCTGCTGGCTCTCAGGCAGCTGCAATTTCCGCTGTCGTCAGCAAACAGGAGGATCCCAGAACAGGCAGCGCTGGGGTTCATGTCATCATATAGTGCAGTGACTACCGAGGAAGTTATATATATATATAGTGACTGGAGAAATCTCAGTGTCTCAGTGTGCAGGCTGAACACATCCACCCCCAGGCAGATGACATTTGGATGTTGCATGTGGGCATTGCAATGGAAATAGTAAATGGAGTAATTGGTTCTTTTCTGTCGTCAAACTTTATTTGTTTTTAATATTTAACCAGTTTTATGTCATCCATGTCAAGTTTACAGACATTCACACCAAGTATAATATTACTTCTGACCACATGGGTGAGAAAATATTGATATGGCCTTTAAAATCAACATGATATTGTTTTTAAATTATTAATGCACAGTAGCTCAGATACAACTTGCATAGATCATTTCTAGGGACAGACCTAAGCTGTAGGGATCTTTCCCTGGACTTTCAGTACTGATCAGCTGTACAATATTATTTCTCTTATTCTGTGCATAAACTGCTAATTTAATTATCTCTTGTTCTTTTCTGAGCTTTATAAGCCAGTGTTTATTAATACACCACTAAAGAGTGCTTTATAATAATGTAAAATAAATGTATCATAATGGACCAATGTGATAACACCCCTCCCCATCTCCTTATCTCCTCACACCCCCCATTTTTCAGTGGCACTATTAATCACAGGAATGTACCTATCATTTTTGGGCAGCACAGTGGCCTAGTGATTAGCACTTCTGCCTCACTGGGGTCATGAGTTCGATTAGCCCCTCCATGCCTCTCTCAGTAGCTCCTCCATGCCTCTCTCAGTAGCTCCTCCATGCCTCTCTCAGTAGCCCCTCCATACCTCTCTCAGTAGCTCCTCCATGCCTCTCTCAGTAGCCCCTCCATACCTCTCTCAGTAGCTCCTCCATGCCTCTCTCAGTAGCCCCTCCATGTCTCTCTCAGTAGCTCCTCCATGCCTCTCTCAGTAGCCCCTCCATACCTCTCTCAGTAGCCCCTCCATGTCTCTCTCAGAAGCCCCTCCATACCTCTCTCAGAAGCCCCTCCATGCCTCTTTCAGTAGCCCCTCCATGTCTCTCTCAGTAGCTCCTCCATACCTCTCTCAGCAGCCCCTCCATACCTCTCTCAGAAGCCCCTCCATGCCTCTCTCAGTAGCCCCTCCATGTCTCTCTCAGAAGCCCCTCCATACCTCTCTCAGAAGCCCCTCCATGCCTCTCTCAGAAGCCGCTCCATGCCTCTCTCAGTAGCTCCTCCTTGCCTCTCTCAGTAGCTCCTCCTTGCCTCTCTCAGCAGCCCCTCCATACCTCTCTCAGAAGCCCCTCCATACCTCTCTCAGAAGCCCCTCCATACCTCTCTCAGAAGCCCCTCCATGCCTCTCTCAGTAGCCCCTCCATACCTCTCTCAGAAGCCCCTCCATGCCTCTCTCAGTAGCCCCTCCATGTCTCTCTCAGAAGCCCCTCCATACCTCTCTCAGAAGCCCCTCCATGCCTCTCTCAGTAGCTCCTCCATGCCTCTCTCAGTAGCTCCTCCTTGCCTCTCTCAGTAGCTCCTCCTTGCCTCTCTCAGCAGCCCCTCCATACCTCTCTCAGAAGCCCCTCCATACCTCTCTCAGAAGCCCCTCCATACCTCTCTCAGAAGCCCCTCCATGCCTCTCTCAGTAGCCCCTCCATGTCTCTCTCAGAAGCCCCTCCATACCTCTCTCAGAAGCCCCTCCATGCCTCTCTCAGTAGCTCCTCCTTGCCTCTCTCAGTAGCCCCTCCATGTCTCTCTCAGCAGCCCATCCATACCTCTCTCAGAAGCTCCATCCTTTAACCAGCTACAACATTAAAAGCATTCCTGTTTAATATGTACACGTATTACCCCCAACACCAGCCCCGAAATTGCATTTATATAATTCCAAATAGTCAACAAACCCATCCCTAGACACTAGAATAGTCATGCCAAACCATTTTTTTATAGATTGGGCATCAGAATATTGATATCAACCCCCCTCTATATTATTTATAGATTAGGAGACAGAATAGCCATATCACCCCCCCCCCCCCTCTCCACATCATCGTTTTAGGACTAATCATATCAACCTACAGCTCCTATATTATGTTTAGATCAGGAGCCAGAATAGACATGGCAGCACCCCCCTTACATTTTTTAGATTGGGTGTTAGAATTGTCATATCGACCCCCCAACCCTATATTATTTATAGATCAGGAGCCAGAATAGCCACGTAAGTCCCGCACCTCTTCCTCCCTCCCTGTACGTTACTTACACGCTCCTCTTCTTCTTCCCTTTTCTTTTAGTTCTTCCTCTTCTATCTGCTGGTGCTGGCAGCTGCTATCAGCTCCTCCGCACAGCGTTGTGATGTCATGACCTCACATGGGGGCGTTTCAGGGCTGGGGACAGGAGACATTTGTCACATTTAGTACAAACACCTAACAGAGGGAGGCCCGAGGCTTGTGCTGCAGTGGGTGCCACGCCAGGAGCCCTGCAGAGCTCTGAGGCTCTTTGTATGACAGATCATCCACTCGAGCTGGCCAAACAGTCAGGTCATGGCAGGCCCCATCGTCATTCCCGCCCCATACGTTATCCCCCTGTATCCGCCTCATGGCGGCCCTGATACCCGGTGTTGCATATTCTGTTTTTATCCTCGTATATATCTTTGGTCTGATAACGTTCAAGCATCATATTATTCCCTGAAGAAAGAGAAGATATATGTAGCTGTATATAATGAATGTCTATGCCAGGCCTATCCAACCTGTGGCCCTCCAGGTGTTGTGAAACTACAAGTCCCAGCATGCTTTGCCGGTAAACAACCAGTTGATAGCTGAAAGGGCATGCTGGGACTTGTAGTTTCACAACACCTGGAGGACCACAGGTTGCACAGGTCTGGTCTAGGCTCTTATTAGCTTAAAAATCACATACATATTGTTATATTAGTTATTTAATATTTCTCTGTTCTTAAGGACTTATTCTATTATATATATATATCTATAATATAAATGCTTAGTGGCATGTGTTAGTCTGTCTGTGTGTGGAAAAAATAAAACCAAGCTGCAGCGCCACCTACTGGGCGGAGTTATACACTGACCTACTAAATTCTTAGTGTGTGTGGGGGAAAAAATTCAGAAAGGGCTGAAATTTGGTATACTAAGATGTTTTTAATTTGTTAATTTAATTTGTTAATTGTTAAAAGTGTTTATAAAGATTTAAAAAAATATATATATATATTTCTTGAAGGAGAAGTGACAGTGGGGAGTGGTTGGTGGTTGCCGGGGGTGACAGTGGGGAGTGGTTGGTGGTTGAGGCCTGGGCTATGGCCCAAATGCATGACAAGAACCTTTTTAACACCTTAAGTAGCTTGATTTGACTAGAATGCATGAGTATCATGCACGGGTTAACTTATATATATATATATATATATATATATATACACTGTATGTGTGTTATGACAACAATTGCTTAACAACACTGTTCTTTGATATCTTTTAAATAACATCCATTGATCATTAAAGATGAAGTAACCTACCAATCAATAGTTTAATTGTCAAGCTTAATGGAATTATCCATATACACTATATATATTATATATATATATATATATATATATATATATATATAACACACACACATATGTCTTGGAATTGAAATATCTTTGAGCCATTAAAACATGGCAGGCTCTCACATATACCTGCCCGTAATCACAGTGATGGTCTGTTCCTATGGTAGATTTTCTTACCATTCAGCAGTGTTATCATTCAGATGTACAAACATCCAGTAATGAATTAAAATACAATGGATGACTTGTACACAGTGCAGATGGAATTCTTTCTTTTCTCCATATTAAGAAATGTTATGTCTTAGTTTTTAATATAAAATTCATTCTGTGAATACATTTTAAAGCCATGATTTCCAGTGTGATAATCTCCAGTGAGTGGCTGACCACACGTGTAAGTGGACAGATGGTTCACAGTGATATACAGCTACAGGTCTCCTTATCAGATTTGTGGTGACATGCCCTGTAATATCTTCTGAAAACTCACACATAGAAGAAAATGTTTCCTGTTGATTAGGGGCATCATGATGGCTAACTGGTTAGCACTTCTGTTTCACAGCGCTGGGGTCATGAGTTCAATTCCCGACCATGGCCTTATCTGTGAGGAGTTTGTATGTTCTCCCCGTGTTTGTGTGGGTTTCCTCCCACACTCCAAAAACATACTAGTAGGTTAATTGGCTGCAATCAAAATTGACCCTAGTCTCTGTCTCTCTCGTCTCTGTGTGTGTGTTAGGGAATTTAGACTGTAAGCAGGGACTAATGTGAATGTGTTCTCTGTACAGCCCTGCGGAATCAGTGGCGCTATATAAATGATGATGATCCGTGTATATGCTGAATGCTTTTTATTGAAAAATGATGTGTCATGTTTTTGGCAAACTTCATAAAGGTCCAATTCTAACTGTTGGAACATCTTGGCCTTCTTTAGCATTTCCAATGTAGCAACTATAGAATTCCATTTTCTTGCAGACTTTTATTTTAAAGGCAGTTGGAATATAATACAGGTTTATAGTGAAGTCTAACAAATCTGTTCTTCACATCTTCCCTTATCTGATACAAGCAAGTCCTTCTATGTTTGTCCAATTCCAAAAATATTGATTAAGCACAAAATAATAGTAGGCGCTCAGAACCAAAAGTAATGAACTAGTCGCTGCTCCAGAGGTAGTGCATCCCTCAGTTAAAGCATTAAAGAACAAAACGGTGTGCTGTACTTTATTTGTATTTTAAGACTTAAGAAAAAAAAACCCACAAAGATAAATACTACAGATGTCTATTAAAAACAAAAAACACAATTTCATATTATCACATATCTAATGTAGGAAACCATTGATAAATCATACCTCTACATTTAAAAACACATATTGCAAATGGGCTTGTCCTGATGTAATCGTATTGATAGTGGCAAAGATACATAAGTGTTTATGTTGAATGTAATCGTAATATATATATATATATATATATATATATATATATATATATATATATATATATATATATATATATATATATATATTTTTTTTATCAAGACCAGGGGGTAAATGTATCAAGCTGAGAGTTTGCCGGCAGGTTTGAAAAGTGGAGATGTTGCCTATAGCAACCAATCAGATTCTAGCTGTCATTCTGTAGAATGCACTAAATAAATAACTAGAATCTGATTGGTTTTTCAAACCTGCCGGAAAACTCTCGGTTTGATACATTTACCCCCAGGTGATAGATGTAATATACATGCAGAATCTAATTGGCAGGACATAAGGGAACTTATGTTGCGAGTTCTGATGTATCTTATTTTATAGGATATTAAGTTACATTGAGAATGGTTCTACTGTGAATGTATTTACCTACAAACAAGAGCTCCAATGTGCTGCTTAGTAGCCATAGAGATGCATTACATAGTAGTAGTAGTAGTAGTACTTAGTAGTACATAGAGATGCATTTGACGCCATACCCATCATTCTAGCATCCCCACTTTCTACTATTGGGGTCTCATACATATAGTCTCCCTACATTCCTCTCCTCACATCACGTCCTTGCCAAACGCTGTCCTCACTACCTGGTAATAGGGGTCACTGCACAGTACACCCATATATGTGGACACAATTTATTTTTTTATAATTAAGGTCTATTTTACAAATGCATGATGGTATCACTAGTACACTGTTCCATAGTGTGCCCAATGTACACTGTCTTTTCTATGCAACAATCCAGGATTGTTCCATAGAAAAGACAGTGTACATTGTCTAGCAGACTCCTATTCAAGATGTAATATGCCATGTTGTGTCTAACCATTATATACTGGATAAGTCATTACTTTGTATTGTATTGCATTGTAGTCCCAGATCTCACATCACAGAATGTTTTTGTCTATTAAAAACCTTGTTGCAACAATCTGCAGTTCTCACAAACAATCCTTTATGCTACAGAGAAGCTGGTAAGGTTATGGTTACACAGTTGATTTTCAGTCTCTATGATTAAATCTCATGAGATTAAATCACTTAAGAAAATACAGTGAGGCTTTACATTAGGAATTTTATTCATTTATTTATTTTTAATTGTGTGCCATTTCAATGAGCCTTTCCTGTCCAGAATTGCTTAACACCTCCCAAATGAACAATTGGCCATCACATTAATCACTGTGAAGATAACCTCAATGTCATGCCAGGCTATTGAATAGTGGCATTGTGCAGTCACCGCACTACAAAAAAAAAAAAGGGGGGGCTAGGGTAGGGTAGAATAAAAAAATAAATAAACACAAAACAAAAACAAGCTATTGCTTGTGTAGTATAATAAACAATTAATTACAAATCAAGGGATCTCTGTTAGGAGTTAAATATTTTGAGATTGCATGTTTATAAAAATCATTCCAGTAGCCTACCTAAACACCTTTTTGGATATCTTTGTAACTTCTACAAACCTGAACTTGGGGATATTAATTTTACCCCCACAAAAAAAAAAATGAACAAAAATCAAAAACAAAAACACAATCTGAATGGACATTGACTTTAGCAATTATTTTTTATTACATATAAGAAACAAGAAAAAGCTTAGTATAAAAATGGAAAATAACGTTATAAGCAAAAATGTACAACATTCACGACGTCTTTGAAGACAGACAAGAAGTACATTTTAGTTCATTCCTTTTATACAGATACTAACAAATGGCTACACTAATTTAAACAGCACTTTCAAAGGCATACTGGTCAAGTGGTATTTAGCATATACAAAATGTATTGGGAATAACATAAATGGTTTCTTTTATTATAGAAATGTACCCAACAAAAGCCAAACAGCAAACATCCAGTTTGCAATTGAAGCAACATTTCATGGCTTATTGTGGCTTGGAAAGGCCTTGTCCCATGTAGCTGGTCCATGCTTTCTGGCTCTAGTCAATGTGACTAATTACTAACAATTGTAGCTATTTAAGCTTAGTCAGAAAGGAGGAGGAATTAAGGAGTTATATTCATCTGGGCAGCACATGACAAATAGCCATTCACAGGAAATCTATGTACTCACAATGGCAACGCCTTCCAGTTATACTGAAAGCATGCACTGTTCCTAGAACACAATAGTGAGTATTGGCTGGGTCCTATTCTATCAGTAACACACCACAAATTCTAGTTTGCTTTGTTGTCTGGGGGTCTACAGAGTTTACTGCAACATTGTAACAGTTAAAATCTGCAAACAACGTACGTAACAGTACCAGAGAACCCACATTATGAGCACTGCTACCAGTTGGTAGACAGTTCCATGTTCAAGTCAATCCAATAATAGTGTTAACTGGCAATGTAGACCGAGAAGTAGGATAGTTATAACCTTGCCTCCTATTCATCATGGACAGGACACATTTTATGTACACGAAACAGGCAACTGCACAATTCCATTTAAAGCCAATGTAAGGTTTTGTAGAACACAAACATGAATAAAAACAAAGAGACTCCCATATGAAACACTTTGGGGGGTATTCAATTGACGCCGAAAATCGAGCGCTCGAAAAGTATTACCATTAATACGGTAATCCTGCGCGTAAAAAACGTTAATACGGTAATTTTCTCGATGGATTTCAGCGCGTAATTACCGTATTAACGGTAATATTTTTCGAGCGCTCGATTTTCGCCGATCGCGCCGTCAATTGAATACCCCCCTTTGTTGGCTTTGCCGAGCAGTAACTTGGGAACAAACATTCTAACATTGTATTGTTACCACTAAGGCACTGTTCTATTGTTATTTATCTACAGCCAAGGGATTCCATGAAGTGCTGCTCATACACATGTGAAAAGGTTACTTGTTGTATTTACATACCTACAGAGATGCATTGGACACAAAAACCTTACTTCTTGTATCCCCACTTTGTGCTATTGGGGCCTTCTCCATCTACTTACACAGTCCCTACATCCCTTCGTCACACATCCTTCCCATTGCCAAAGGTCCTCACTAACAATCACACAGGTAGATAGGTCACTGATCAGATAATGTGATTGGCTAATAAACTGTGTACTTAACTGCAAGACTCGTTATACAATTTCTCCAGCTCAGAGCCAGACCACTCTGAACCCTAATAGCAGTAATTGCTGGGGAATGGAGGGGAGGTTGTAACAATTATAAAAATAAAATTCCATCTATGTCCAGCTCTGAATCCCTACTTGTTTTAAACTATGAGGATGCCTAAGATTTCTGCTTTTGGTTAAGAACAATAGTTGTTAATTATATTTGCGTTTTCTAGGATGCTGTGACAAAATGACTAATTATGGAAGAATATGAACTAAAAATGAAGCCAACTTTTAGTGGGCAATTGCATAATTACATGTTGTCAGGAGTAACCATGGGCCTGATTCATTAAGGATCTTAAATGAAGAGGATCCTCATTTCAGTCTCCTGGACAAAACCATGTTACAATGCAAGGGGTGCAAATGAGTGTTCTGTTTTGCACGTAAGTAAATACTGACTGTTTTTTCATGTAGCACACAAATACTTGATAGCTTATTTGTACACCGAAATCTAAAGTTGATATTTGTGTGCTACATGAAAAAACAGTCAGTATTTAACTTATGTGCAAAACAGAATACTAATTTGCACCCCTTGCATTGTAACATGGTTTTGTCCAGGAGACTGAAATAAGATACCTCTTCATTTAAGATGCTTAACGAATCAGGCCCCACGTTGCTTGCTATGTTACAGAATAGCGAGCGAAAGCTAATATTTATGTAGGCAGCACAGTAACATTTGCTACTCTACCTTAATCTCTTTGGCGGAAAGGCATGTTTATTACTTGTATAAATATACAGCCTTTATCCACCAGATCCTTAACTGAAAATCTATATCACACTGTTGGTTTTACATAAACAATACATGGTGTGATGTAAATGTGACTGTTTGATATATATCAGCAGGCCTGTAAGAATGGGATTACATTTCCATTCTTGAATTCACTTGTTCCCTTAGAACCCTCTAGCACCTATTTATGCACTAAGACATGGTAAAGAAGGTGCTTAGATTTTAAAACAAAATGAATTTATTCACAAAAAAATACTGCTACTATCATTACATAGTAGGTTAATATACTATACAATATATTACAATGTTCTCTTTAAACTTTGATATAGTTCAAACGGTCAAGTAGTCCATTAATAGCAGCAATTCTCAGCTCAGGATACAGATATCGCAGCCTGGTCTGAAGTCAAAAATTCAACTTTTTCACAATGTCTTCTGAAAAACAAAAACAGGACGATATTTTAACTTACAAATTTAAATCCATGATACATAGGTTGAACAAATATGAAAACGATATAAGAGAACAATGAAGTTCTCTTATAATGAAACACATTACAATGTCTGCCTGTACTGTGCCACCTATCTCACTGCAAGTTATTCCCAGCCTTGTGTGTCTACCCCCTGCAATATCTTTACATTCAAGTCAGGAGTCAGATGTGACACACAGAAGCAAAAGACTTACCCCATTCAAAGATCACCCCCCCCCCCCCTCAAGGTCTTCAGTATGTTCTTAACAATTAGTGCCGATATCTCCAATACTTTATTACTTTTCTCTACTTGAGAAACAAGGTCAGTCAAGTGTTAGCCTGGACTATCTGTCCGTATCAGAGTGAGGGAGGGAGTTTCTCATCTCTAAGGAGAAGACTGCTACACATGCACTATATAATAAAGTGGAATCTGCTTAGAATTACTTAACTGCTAATGACGGTCACTCAAAGAAAGAGTAGCTTTGTTTGCTGCCAAGATGTAACCTTATACAAAGACTTTGCTGCTTCTTATTGCCCTGTATGCACTTAAAATAATCACACATTATCCTTGATTCCGGTGGTAGTCAGAAGACTGACTACAGAAAACCAGACAATAATTTGCCCTGCATGACAACAGCGATAGACCGCTTACCGACAGTGTGTTCCTGGCGACTGGTTGGAAAACAGACTTCAAACAAATGCGGCGCATCGACAGACCGCCCGCCCAAAACGACGTCACTACAGAGAGCGACACTGTCATTGCTGGTATTAAGGTGCTCATTTAAGGCGCTGCGTGTACCGGCTGTACAATGCAGAATAGTTTGTAAAAAAACATTGTACAGTCGGTACACCCGGCAGTCCATCACTGTTGTCATGCAGGGAAAATTGTTGTCAAGTTTTCTGTAGTCAGCTTTAAGTACCCAAACCTCCGATCCGGTGCTGGCATTCTTCAGGCACGATCAGCGCTCGGGGGGCCACCCCAACGCAACGTTTTCAGAATAGCATTGGTATTTTTTTGTGCGGGGGGGCGGGGGAAGGGAAATCAAATAAAACATCCAGTAAATAATATCTTACAAAAGAGAGCGAGAACTCAATCCATACGTTGTGCAGTTGCCCATAAAAAACAGAATTATAAAAAAGTCCTTAATGCCTGGTTTCAAACTAGATTGCAAATTAACATTTTTCGCAGTTCTGGCATTGTCTATGTGACGGACACACTATTCTCTGTAAAGAGCTGTGTAATGTGGCGACGCTACACAAATAAACGCTAAGAAATAAACATGAAGCTCGTGTCAGGGGCCAGAGGGAGGGCAAAGATGAACAGCTCTGGTTTTGTTTACGTACAGCGACCAGCATACTAGTAGCAGCTAACACCCCACCTTCCCAATTTCGAGGACAAAGATACCAATTGGCCACAATTACTTACTTTGTTCTGGGCCTTCCACCCGCTTCCTTTTGATGCCCAAAGAAAGATTTTGCTGCTCTTTCAATACTTCTACAGAACAGTTGGGTCTTGGCAATAGGTGCCCAGGAGTTGGTGCTGGTCTATTACTAAAATACTTTTTCTTTAGCGCCTAAAGAAAAACGAGAAGCACTAGTGAGCGCTGCAAGATGTATAGAGAGGAGATAAGTCACTGTTCCACTGTAAGAGAGCGAAGTTTCCGACAGACATCAATGGCATTATTTGAATTTATACTAGAAAAAGGTAAGGCAAATTGTGGCTCTTTGTCTGGAACTAAATCCCAGCTGGCTGGAAGGTGATGCTGGAACTTGTAGTTACACGAGAGCTGGAGAACTCTGGCTGGCAGGGTATGCTGGAACTTTCATTTCTACAGCAGCAGAGGAGACACTGTTTGCCTATTTTTATGTTAGAGATATGCATACAAGTAATCTTAATGTAAATAAATAATTAAAAAATTCCATTTGTCTATCCAGCAGAACCAGACTGGTATACCAACAGTTCTCTGCTACCCATTGTTGCCCCCATGCTGAATGTCACAGGAAGGACCGCTGTCTTGAAAATGCTGGAAGACTGAAGTGGATAGAAAACATTTAAACTGCTTTAGAGCGGAGGTGTGTAGTGAAGGCAGCACCCAATTGGTCGATCACTGTAATCTTTGCTATATATGGTCCATGCTTAACAGTTCTGAACATTCCTCCACTGCTCCGATCTTCCAGCATTTCTACAACAGGGGCTAGCAAAATAAATAAATAATAAAAATGAAAAAACATTATGAAGCTAGTTGAGCGCTGCCTGAACATGCTACTTCTAACTCAAGGCATAGATTATAGAAGAACAAAAGACACAGCACTGTACATGAACGAGGTCAGCTCAGAATGGGAACATACCAGGGATGTTGTGTATCGTACACATGGGTTGAAGGTGAATAAACCTTGTAGAAGTTCAAGCAGGTCATCTCCTGCAGCACTGAATATAATTTGCAGTGGGGTCCCTGGAAAGCTCTTAAATGTGACGTAGTCAGGTAAACTGGTCATGCCCTGCACAAAATTCCCAGATATTAGGACACAATAAATATTTTAACATAATACATATGCTCAGAAAACAAACAAAATAAAAAGCAATAAACCCCAAAAACTATACAGCAGTCATTCTGCAGAGTGGACCTATACCTCAAACCAGCAATCCTTAGGCAACAGCACCCCCCTGAGACAATACAATCACAACAAAGGTCAGGATGTTTATTTGGTTTAACATACAACTGGATTTATAATATATCATCTTAAACGTCGGAGCCTGAACTTGTTTAAAGCCAGAATTTTGAAGATCTTTTTTTGTCAAAGACATTTTTCACTTTAATTCTCTATGTAAATTGCACCCGTGGCATAAACACAGTGACGGCAGCCCTGTTGTGGACTGAACCAATATTCTGGAGAATGCGTTGGCAAACAACTTGATTGGGTACAGTCTCATGAATATTGGTTCAGCCAAAGGACTGCCTCACAGAATGCCCTAGCACGGTCTCTGGAAAGTATACATCCTTGTGTGTAGATTAGACAACGGGTCCCAATTACTGCACGTTATGTAATGCTGGATACTCACAGGCCACTGCTCTTCTTTCGGAGTACCCAAAGTCTCAAATATCCTTGTAAGCTGATCCAGGTCAGAATCTCCAGGCAGAAAAGGGACCTAATATAAAGGCATTATATGTTTGTACACCTATATGTGAGCTGTACCGCGTCATTATCAGATTGAGGAGGTCACTTACTCTGAGGAGGAGCTCAGCCATAATACACCCAACCGCCCACATGTCCACACCAACACCGTACATCCTGGAGCCAAACAGTAACTCTGGGGACCGATACCACCTATGAGCAGAGAAAGGTACAGTCAACCACAATAAACCCGGTAAGATATTGATAAGAAACGTTTTTTTTTTGTTTAAATTAAAACCCAGAAACAATCTGGGTCCTCTTAGATCCAGTAGCGTCTCCTGTACATGATCACCAGGGGCTGCACCTTCAATAAACTGCACAGCAATCTATGGAACCAACTGAATGGACAGGAACCATTCATATAAATCCCAGATATCTCTGGAGTTCTGGGCTGTCAATGATGGACCAACTGTGAAGTCACATCATGTAGGAATGAGGGCCGTTCCTGCAACTGTACATTAGTGGGCGTTAAGTGGTCACAAAGACATAATGGATTTTAATTGGGGATGACATGTGTAATGTAAACATCTACATGGCAGAAAAAATGTAATTAAAAATAAAATACATCAGTGGTTGTCACTCATAGCTAGGAACCATTACTACAAGTGGAGCTTTGATGTCAATTGATCATCCTCTCTGCGTTTTTATGTTAACCATATAATTTGATTTGTTTGAACTACTCAATCTTATACATGGATCATCATATTTCAAGCAGATACCTTGTTACCACCTGGTGAGTATAAACTCTGTTCGGACTTCCAAATGATTTAGCCAGACCAAAATCAGCCAGTTTAAGGACCCCATTCTCATCTAGCAGCAAATTGTTTGGCTTCAAATCCTACAACAAAAAAGTTGTTTGCGTGAGTTTCATGCAGGTGACTCAGACACCATAATCTTCATGCTACAGATTTATAGGAGCCTTACATCACTGTTACTGGGACACTGCTCCTTCCACTATCTAACACTAATCTGTGGGACCATTTACCTCTATTCGCCCTCGTCACATCATGACACTGCTCCCACCGTCACTAACTCAATCACACAGTAGATAGGTTACAGCATACCACAAATTCAACACTCATCCCCTGAAACAATCTGTGCTGCAGTGAACATTCTGATGATCTGATTGGCTAATAATCTGGTGACATCCCAGATGAGCAGATGAAGATTTAATACCGTCAGGTCAAACTCGCCTTTAAAAGTGAGCCAGGCTCTACATTGTGTACCAGTAAACTTATAATTTGAAACAAAGTACATATATAAAGTAATGTAAATATTTTTCTCTTTGTTTAAAAGCATTTCATGTTTTTTTTTTGTAAACAAACTATTTTCTAACAGACTTATTTATAAAACAAATGTATTGTGTAATAACAAGTAGATTGGATATTTGTCATACGTCAATGTGGAGGATGCAAAGCATATTCTACTGGTGTTAGTCAGCTAAAAAGTATAGCAGAGTCTAGCTACATATCAGTGCAATGATTCTTATGTCTTCTATGGAAACTCACCCTATGCAGGATCCAGAGATGATGCAAATATTCCAAGCCCTGCAGGGTCATCAACATGTAGGACTTTATGTGCGCTGGAGTTAAGACTAAGCTGGTATCTCTTATTATAGCCTGCAAAGGAAATTACATACAACATCCGTATTTACAAAACAGATCACCTGTATACAGAAAATAGTCCCAGAGTCTGCAGCACTACACAACAGGTCTGGATGGATAGTCAGTTACATCAATAAGCAGTGTGCTAAGTCTTTGCTTGTGCAAGAACACTGTTCCACCGCCTTTGACTTGTGTCCGTCATTTCATTTTGCTTAATTTTTATTTTATCCGACAATCATTCACGACCCTTACCTCTAAGTCTGTCTCCATGAAATCAAATACCAGACTTATATTTGATTTGTGGCCAAACGCATCCAGAAGCTGCAATGACACCAAAAATATTAGTTGCTTCATCTTCCTAAAGAAAAAAAAACAGTTTTCATTACAAATAAATGTACTTTGGGGTTGTTCAAACAGTGCCAATGTGGCCTATATATGCTTGCCAGAATTATTTTTGGTTATTTGGGAGGAGATATGGGACTTAAGGGGTAAAGACAAAAACAATGGGACACTAGTGCAATGTAAACTATAAAATCAGTGTTAGTAGCTCCTTTATAAAAGCTTGGGAAAGCCATACAACAAGATTATTGTACTACTTTCGCAGCAGTTTGTGTGCAATATGTTTCATTATGCAGGAAACAGTTCTAGCAAATAAAGGTTTAGTAATAACATATGTTCAAATATTCAAGCTTCAGCATTACAATGAAAACATATTTAGAAATGTGAACCAGATGAGTGTAATAAGCTGTGAACTTCAAAGACATATTACTACATAAGAAGGGGCTGGAGGACCAATCAGAAGCCATGATTTTCGGGAGTGCGTTTTCTGATTGGTGCTCAACTGACTGTGGACTCCCCCCTCCCTCCACTTAGCCTTATTTTTCGGGACTGAGATGTAAGCCTTGGAGCCGGGGGTAAAACCAGCAGTGTGAAGCCACCTCCAGGGCAGGAACGGACCATATTAGCAATAGTATAAAACATTGTGCAAATAACTTTTGTGTACTGGCAGAGAGAGAAGACATCATACTTACACCTATAATATTTGGATGGCTTAATTCTTGTAGAAGTTTGATTTCTCTTAAAGCTGTTCTGTTTATGCCTGTAAATCAAACAAGAAAAGTGTCTTGTAACACTTTATTTTGCTACTATAGATCAGGCTACATGGCAGTCCTTACTAACATGGGAGTTGTAGTCACACCTTTTATTATGTAAAAATGCATTCATGTTCTTTAAAATGAGTGTTTTACTAAAGCAGGATCATGTGACATAAACAGGGTATCAACATGCAAAAATTCCTCTCCCCCCAACTTCCTTCCCTCTCCTGGACTAGTGGCCACTGACAAGCCCTGCAGCATAATAATTGATTTCTAGTAGCTTCAACTAAAGTCCTGGTAAAAGCCAATTGCAAATAGTAACATGATGCAGTGAAACTTTCTAACCAACAAAACAAACAGTGACTAGCCCAAGTAAAGGGAGTTAAACAAGTCTGTGGTCAGTACAAACATACAATAGAGCGGAGATTGAGGTCAATGACCAGAACATTCCCAGACTTCTCCTAGGCAGCCACATAAAACCACAGCAGGGGATGTTTCACAGGATAGAAGAGAGGAGATCATATCATTTGCTTGTAAATATAATACATTAACCTTACAAACATCTCACTGGAGATAATGAACAAACAAAAAATAACAGTGGAGAGTACTGTAGCAGACTTACAAAATAATGGCTTTGTATGTAAATAGCCCAACCAGTTACCGTTAAGCAATTTATAATGTAAAGGTTTAAATAATGGCTGTGTACATCTGCAATCAATGCACTAAGACACCACTACCTTAGCTGCATACACAAACTTTCTTGTTACACAAATTGTGGTACAGTAGAAGTTAAGGATATTGCACCCAGCTGCTTATGTGGCAGAAAAAATAAACTATGTATGCAGGATGAACTTATTTTTCGACCGCCCAACAGCAGCGGCAATTATTATACCCAGAAAAGAGTCATCGCTTTACCATAGGTAATTTGCACATAATCTTATCACCAAAGTCCCCAACTACAAGGAGGTGTGGATCACAATGAGTGACCGATGACAGCTGTGTGTTCTCAAACAACTCTATTTAGTACAATATCATCAAGGCATCATGCTGTGTTACAATCTGATGTAGTCTTAGGCTAGGTACACACTACAGAGTTTTCAGCAGATTATCAGGCAATTCAGACGCTAAACGACCGATTGTCTCGATATCACAGTAGTGTGTAACCTGGAACGAGGAACAATTATCATTCCAAATCACAGATCATTGTTTGATGCGATTGTTCAGAACTAAAAATCTGCCAATTCTGCAGTGTATATGCACTCTATGGCTGGGTACATAATACAGAATTTTCCAATCAATGTGTTATCTACAACAATTTTACCAACAGATGGTTCATGTACACACTATACATGTTTTAGAAGATTCACCCTCAGATCTGTGCTCACACTGAGGGATGGGAAGGACGTCATTCCATAGCTGAACGAGATTTATAGATCGGCTGAACAATAAAAGCAAACAATGGTCGGTGCTTTGGAACGACTATCGTTCATCGTCTAAGTGTACACACTAATGCAATATCGTGCTGAACGGTCGTTTATCGGGTGATTGGCCCAATAATTTGCTGAAAACAGTGTAGTGTGGACCCAGCCTTATGAAGGCAAAGTAAAATAGTTACAAAGCTCTTGGTACGGTGTATTCCATAAGTAGTCACTGTAGAGAAATGTGCCACCTCTCTAGACTGAAAGAGTTAAATATATGTTTGTATCATGGACAGGGTGAGCACAATGATACAATGCCCCCGATATGGTTCTATTCAAGTTTTGCTTAGCTACATCTTTTAGGATTGCAGCATCTTTGGCGAGGTCATATGACTATATTGCAGAAACACAGACTTGGTTCTTCTTTTGTCCTAGTAAAAACAGTTTGAGGATGTAAAAGACAAGATTTGATGACATGTCTAGTCTGATAAGGAGGTCTAATTTTAATTCCAGGCTGAAAATATGCCTATTTTCAGTCATGTAATACTCTTTGGGGTAAGGTTACATAATCAGCAGTTGTGATATGTTGAAGGCACAACTTGCTTCGACCAAGGAAGGTCAACATTGGTTTTATTTGTTATTCAGACATCGGTCAACATTACTGACTGTACTTTATTTGTATTAATAAGCCAATTCTTTCGAGCCGATGACAACAAATTGGATTTTGGCCAACACCGGAAGATTAATTTCTGATCAATTTATTCTCTTCAATTTTATATTGAAAACATTTGGCCAAGAATGTGTACAATATGTTTGTAAGTGGAGGGACAGGTTAAATGTTTGTGTGTACATGTAGATTTTTACAGTCTGACATTTCCCCAATTGTGCTGAAGCAGTTTCAAAAAGAGTGTAAGGAGGAACGATCTGCAATAACCTAGCAGCTCCTCAGTTCCATTCTTGACCTTCCCTCCTTGTTCACAGCTGTGAGAGGGGAGAGCAAAGACTCCTCATCCATATCCTTCCTACCTTTCAGAGCTGCATGCGCTCACAAGATTTACCCTACAAGATCTCACCGCCTGTTCTCATGCCGCGCACTGCGCTGAATTATAGAATCGCTAAACTACCCAGGGGAATAGTGTCCGCCAGTATTATGCAGGGTCAAGATTTCAGGCCCAAATTCTACAGGGCCACAGAATAGCATGAGTGAGTCACACACACACACGCACCAGTTTGCAATAGCAACAAGCATTGTTTTATTTCCTAGATCAAAGCCGTTTTATAAATACGAAACAAAAATTGATGGAAGAGAACTTACCATCCTTAGCTTCAGCTCGGTGACCCAACTTGATCTACAGGATGAAAAATAGAAAACAAAACATAAACATGTTAGCCAGCTCTTACATTAAAGAACACACCTACTCAGCTAGCTAGTTTTTACATACAAGACTATCAAGATAATGGCAAATTATAGCTGCCAAAAACAGTTATGGAAGCAAAAACCGGCTAAGTACAGTGCTATTAAGCACTGTACTTAGCCAATAGCATAATGCTGTTATTATTACGTCAAAAAGGTTCCTGCAATATTACAAAGCTATTGTTGGCCATATGTATGTTCTCCCCGTGTTTGCGTGGGATTCCTCCAAGTGCCCCAGTTTCCTCCCACACTCCAAAAACATATTGGTAGGTTAATTGACTGCTAACAAATTGACCCTAGTGTGTATGTGTGTGTTACGGAATTTAGACTGTAAGCTCCATTGGGGCAGGGACTGATGTGAGTGAGTTCTCTGTACAGTGCTGCGGAATTAGTGGCGCTATATAAATAAATGGTGATGATGATGATGATGATGAGCCTCTATTTCTAGCCCTAATAGTTGGATATCCCCATATTGCAGCCCTCTCTTGTGAGTAGAGTACAAGCTAGCAGCTTTTTTAGACTCATGGTTAAAAAATTACTTATTTACTTTCATCTTGGACAGAGTACAGAGGGGGTCCGTGGTTCAGTTAGGTTGAGCTGTGTCCAGAAGTTTGCTAAACACTGTTGAGACGCGAGGTTAAATAGGGTAACTGAGGGCGGCACGGTGGCTTAGTGGTTAGCACAAAGAGAAATGCACTCAGAGCACTGGAGCCTTTCCAGAGCAATATAGGCCAATAAGCCCTATTTTACCCCAGGGCTGAGCTACACTCTGTAAACAGTCTTACTGAAATACGGATGCCATGTGTACTCACCCAATATAGGTTTGCATCAGTTCAGAACACGAGTATTCTGAACCACATTAAGATTCAAGTTGTAGTCATGTGATAAAGGTTACATTTATCTGCCACGCTTCCAAATAATGTTATATTGTAATGTCCAATAATTGTAATAACATCTTAAATTATGTTAATATTTTGGCACTAAACTAGTCAGACCTCTTGTTATTATAGTCTAACAACAAAGAATGGTCTCAGATGAAAAACTATTCTAGTGCAGTAGTTCAGTTACTATGACACCTGTAACGATTAAAAATCTCAATTGCAAATCAGAACTCATTACACATTCACCTGGTCGAGAGGCGGCAAATGTTACGTGACAGAGGATTCAGTTACCATCTCTGCTCATGCATAGCAATGCTTTATAAAGCAAACAATTACACATTATGGCTAAAGAAATATATATTTAAATGCAATGCAGTCAAACAAACCTTTTTAATTGCCACAATTCTATCACTGTTCTTATCCCTCGCTTTGTAGACTGTAGCAAACTAGAAAACAGAAAGACAGTGAATGAATTTGAAAGAAAACAAACATCTGACAATGGCTGCCTTCTAAGTGTGTATAGGACAGGTACACAGGCAGAATATGTCCCTATATGGCTTAGGGACAAAGGACAATTTGCATATTACTGCCTCGCAGGTTTTAAGAGACAGCTTTATGAAAGAATCTCTAAACTCTACGGGCCTGATCCATCAAGGAACGTAAATGCTGATTTTAATCCGCAAATTTGATCTACGCATGCCCAGAATCGAACACGCAACTAAACACAGCAATGTTCAATTTATTGTTGTATGCAAAGGACACTTACTACAACCTATGGTTTCATGGAGGGAACAGGGCGCTCGCCTGTAGTCAAAGTAATGTAAGGGCGGGTCAAACTTGAGCGCATGCAGCCACGTCTGATTCAAGTTTTGGGAAATCTCAAAAGTTACTTGTTTACCTGCTGTATCTCTTGCCCCAGCTACAGGGCTAGTATAAGTCCTGAGTACTTGTGATGATACATACTATAACATAAGTTTGCAATCAGGAGCAACTGTAAAGATGTATTTTATGCTCATTGGACATTAAGGGAGAGGGTAATTGATGTGCATTACTACCGTTAGCAAGTTAATTTCAATGCTGATTTTTGCTGGCAGTTTCTTGAGCCGCGAGCAGAAATCTGTGTTAAAATTACCGTACTAACTGTAATAATGCGCATCCTGCGTTGTTCTAAAGAGCAACGTGAGGAAATGAAGCTCCCTCTAAGAACATCCTAATAAATGTATTTCATGTAGAAAAAAAATATAATTTTTTTTTTTTAAACTGTTTTATCACAAATGCCTATATTATTAACAGTTGACCTTAGTTGAATTTTTTTTTGCTGTGCGTTCCTCTGCGATTTTAGATTCCACATAGGTACTGTACATATCCTGCAGTGTCTTGTGTATTAGAGCTAAATTCATCAGCGCACGTATCTTCAGATCCGCTCCTTGTTGAATTTGGCTGTGCTTATGCCAGAATTCCATATGTTTGAACACAAACACACGATGCGCTCAGTATGTGTACCTTAATGAATCACGGCCTACATGTGCTCCTACAACACTAGCATCGCCACCTGCCCAGTATATTACTGGTCTAGCCAGTAAAACTGGGACTTTATGGCAATATTAATAGAATAGCATATAAAACATGTCTCCTCCCTTTACCCTCCCAGAAAAATAGTATAAACTTTATCTACCAAGCAAAAAATAATGCGGAGAAAGCACTAGGATATCTTTAACATGCAAGTAATATAGGGTGTCAGTCTCTTCCAGTAAGAAGTCCATCAAAAAGTCCACGAGTCATAGTAGTTCAGTCCTGGGTTCTGAGCATTCAGCGGGTAATTTTTTAAAAATACCACAAAACAAATCCTTCATAAATTGGCTCACAAGTGCAAAGGGTAGCTGCTGTGAAATGAGAACATTCAGATACATTTTAAACGGTTGAATGCAGGAATATAAAGAATTCATCACTACCTAATTTATGCAAAGGCAATAAAACTACAACACAGTGCTTTACTTTTGCTTAGAAATTTTTATTAACAACAGTCAGTCATTGGGGAAAAAAAGGAACATAATAAAATGAACCATTACCAATAAAGAGGTTTTAATTGTTTATGGAACCAAAGGGTATATTTAGTATCCGCATAGCACTTCCACGGGTGAGACTCTACTGAAGACAGAGAGACTTCAGCTGGATCCCACTGAAAATGACAGGTAAAGCCATCCTGAGATGGGTTATGGCAGAAGAAATTTATTATTTCTCCTGCATTGAACCCTTCATAAAATTATATAATGGGCATTTTACTGAAAAAAAAATGCTGTTTTCTCCACTTTTATAGCTGATCGCACCTTAGTAAATAGACCCCAAATAAAAGAAAATGTGAGAGAAATGGAAGTAGAACAATGATATTATGACAATCATAAAATCCATTACCTATGAGGCAAAATGACCTTAAAGAAAATGTCCACTATCGGACATATCCTCTCCAAACTCTATAGAGAGCTGACAGATGGTAAAATAAGGTGGAATATTTAATAATATAGCGCAATAAGAAATAATGCCTTGTAACACCAATAAACTAGACCAAATTTTTTATAATAGGGGAAGCACCCCAAAGCTGACTCAACTGGTAGATATGGGTTAGAGATCATTGCTTAATGTTATTAAGTTCTGTATTCCAGCTATTATGCAAGCACAAAACATTGACAAGTGATCATCTTAATAGGTGAAAGCAGCAGAGCTCTCATATTATTTAGAATACACAATCAGACATTTATCCATTGAAAGCAGTAGCTTAGCCCAGGACTTAGCAATATATAGCATTCTACCTGTTGTTGAACTATAAGTCACAGCATGCCCTTCCAGCCACTTAGAATTGGTGGCTCCACAACAACCACCTATAGACTTAGGGCTAGATTTACTATGCTGCGGGTTTGAAAAGGTGGGGATGTTGCCTATAGCAACCAATCAGATTCTAGCTGTCATTTTGTAGAATGTACTAAATAAATGACAGCTAGAATCTGATTGGTTGCTATAGGCAACATCCCCACTGTTTCAAACCCGCAGCTTAGTAAATCTAGCCCTAAGTCTAATATATGAATTAGAAAAGAGTAAGAGGGAGCCACAATACTAGGAGCAATACTAACCTGTCCCTCTCCTAAGAAATCCAGCTTCTCATACTGCTTGGACCGAGACCTCACCTCTACACCTCCACCTACCGCCTCCATCATCCCAGAGCTACGGCCACCAGCCTGACACCAGCATTTACCATAGGCCACGCCCCCACTTCTACATCCGGGCGCGACAGCAGCGCCACTCTGACGTAGCCGCTTATCCGAGCAGCGCTACCCTAGAGCTAGGCAGGGGCGCCATGTTTGTAGTGATGTTTACGATGTCATTTGCTTGTAGCTCCGAAAAAATGGCAGCCAGCCCGGAGTCCTCATATACAACAGAAGACACCAAAATGAAGCTAATCTTATACTGTATTTTCTCTAGTACTCAGAACAGCTCTGCATGTAATTGGCAGCAGCAGTCCCTGCCTTCCGGCTCAGCAGGCACGTTTAGCCATGTGGTGATGTTGCTGCTGTTGCTATGGTTACAAACGGTCTTAAGAGGCGGATTTATGTCACATTGTCATTCTCTGAAATAATTCACTGCAATATTATTTAAGCCTATACTGGAGATTAAAATCCACAGTAAACACATAAATTGTGAAAAAATAATACAAATAAAGATAGACTGTATATGGGATTGGTACCAGGCTGCTCCGGGTTATTATTATTATTATTATTTATTTATATATTATGGTTAGCAAACATCAGACATGGGGGCCTATTTATCAAGTATGCAAAAACGTCTGTATCTGCCAGGTTTAGAAATATATAAGTATCGAACCAATTTAACAAAAGCCTAATGCAGGAGATATCTTCTGCATTAGGCAAAGTACTGCACAATACTGCGTTCCCCACAATTTCCAATGGGGACTGTGGTCTGGGCAGATTTATCAAGCTCCAAATAGCTTAGCTGTTTGGAGCTTGACCCCAATGGCCAACACCATCTGATGGTGACATTGCATACCTGCCAACTCTCCCGGAATGTCCGAGAGACTCCCGCATTCTGCGAGAGTCTAACGGAATCCCGGGAGAGTGTGGCAATCTCCCGGATCTGCCTTCCTAGTGAAGTGGGCAGAATTAGGTCCCAAACGTCGCGATTCCCGGTGAATCGCGGCGTTTGACCCCGCCCCTGCTGTCAAATGGGGGGGGGGGTCCAAAATTTTGGAGGCCCGCCCCCCATCACGCCCAGCTCCCCGCAGGCTCCCGGATACCAACATTATAAAGTTGGTAAGTATGTGACATTGTTAATCGTATTGTGAGAGCATCGCAGGAGGGGGATGTTCGGATCCCTGTGTTGACTAACTAAACTTACTCTGCACATGCGCAGTAAAGACTCCAGAGATAAATGAGCTGGGACAGATTCTTATCGAATGCACTGCCTTGGCATTACTTTTTCGATAAATGTCACTGGTACCCAGGGGCGGATCTAGAAAATAATTGTACGGGGGGCGATTTAGTCCCCGCCTCCTTTTTGACAGCTAGGGCTGCACGCTATGTGCAGGTCAGTTTGGCAGAGACAGGCAGGGAGTGTGCTGATTGTTTTTAAAACACAATCAGAGCAGCCGGGCAGCACTCTCCGTGCCTGTCTCTGCCGAATGGACCTGCGCATAGTGTGCAACCGCCGGCAGCAAGCCCCTGCTAGGGGAGGCGGTGCCCCCCCCCCTGGATCCGCCACTGCTGGTACCTCATCCCTTATTGCTGTGAAAGCAATGATTAGGGATGATAATGTGCTTGCCATTTTTGCGCTGGGTCATAAATAGACCATACTTGACAACTTTTAAATAGTGAAGTCCTGGAGATCCCGGACAGGGAGCGTGGCATGAGCAATTGCGTCATTTGGGTCCTGCCCCAGAAACAATTTTGTTGCAGAACCATGGCCAAGATGACACGATTCACAGCGAATCACGTCATTTTGGCTATCAAATTGCAGGATACAGGAGACCTGCCTGCTCTCCCAGGAGTCTGGGAGATCTACCCAGATTTCAGGAGCCTCCCAGACAGTCCAGGAATGAAAAAGTGGAGATGTTGCAACCAACCAGATTCTAGCTGTCATTTATTTAGGGCATTCTACAAAATGACAGCTATAGTCTGGTTACTATAGGTAACGTCTCCACTTTTTCAAACCCACAGTTTAGTAAACATATCCCCTGGTGTTAAAAACATAACAGAGAAAAGAAAGCTGGTATTTTTTTTTAATAACGTGATTTATTTATATTAAAGTTGTGTCTGACCTTAAAATCATTAACGAAAACATGGGCAAATGTACTGCCTGCTGTGAGCTAGCAGTAAGTTTGTAATATGTATTAGATATATGAAAGGTCAGCATGTAATGTGGTATTGCATTTTTTTTTTAAAGTTTTTGTGTAATCGTGAATTGCAACACTGTTCCCCCAAACACATTAACCATTTTCTCTGCTTCTGCAACAGATGCACCCGTAATTTAACACCAACTATTCGGCAGCACCTGTTAAATCTTCTCATGTTGTGGTGAAAACTTATATATCAAAGTTTGTACAGTTTTATTTACTATGCAGCATGTCTGTCAACTAGTTACAGTGTAGGCACACATTGTAACTAGTTCACAAAATATGTATCGAAAATTACATACCTGATCTAGTAATAGATCTTCTTATAAAGCCCCTTATCCACTGGCATTAAAAATATTACTTTTAGTAGTGTTTTCAATTTATTCTTTAACAATTCAACGATCTGATTAAATAATTTGATTGTAACGTGTGTGTTCATCTTAACACTGTGATTTATTGCTCACAATATATAATCTCCTACTAAAGGGGGTAAATGCAGATGGCTGATGAAGGTGTTTAGTGGCCATCTAGTGGTCAGAGGTAAGAATGAATTGTGACCATTTCATAATGGAATATAATGCCAAGCACAATGTGATACATGAGGCCACATTGTTTTTAATATTCTTTTCATCAAACATGGACAACTATACACAGTTTCACTTCATTAAGAAAAGTATTTTAATTTAACACATGAATGAGTTGATTCTTAAATAGCCGAGTACTATATGTAAAGTCTGTTGTATTGAATCATTGCAATCCTATCAATCAAATTCTTAAATATCCAGGCGAACACCAGTTCAATTACAAGGTGGATTCGAATTTCAGAAGTCAAGTAAGAATACTTCTATATACAAACAAATAGGGGGACGTGGCGCTCCTGAAACTTACATCCAAACAGTCCCAATGTTTGAACAACAGAGGTTAGAAGTCATAGGGGCTGTGGCCTCATGGGAAACTTCACAGGTGTATTAGTGGTGTCGCCTATATTGTCCTGATTTTCCAACTGGGAATGTTGTGTATGTATGCTTTATAGCTAGGCCTTATTACAGTTACTGTTCCATCTTTGGGTTTTTTAATACCTATTGAACATATTTTCTGAAAACACCAGCTCTAGTCTGACTTGTCTTTGATACATGTGATTAAAATGAAGATTAAAAAATGAGTTTAATGCAGAGGCATCGAGCAACTACAGTCCACAGCAATAAGTACACCAAGGGTTATTTAACCACAACTCAAAACTGTAAACCTGCACTAAAACCATAGTAAGCAATCAGGCAATGGTCGTCTAAGAGGAGCGCTGATACGGGTACAAATTTCTTCTACACACATCAAAGTGAATTGTTGATTGGTTGCTTTGGTTTTGGGGCAGAGATGAACCATTGAGAAAATAGTTTAGGTTATGTCAGAATTGCTGATCCATCTACCTGTATTCAGAGACTTTATCCAAATACTGCTGTCCACAGTTTAACTGTACAGTCATGGCCAAAAGTTTTAGAATGACACAAATATTATTTTTCACAAAGTCTGCTGCCTCCGTTTTTATGATGGCAAATTGCATATACTCCAGAATGTGTCGAAGATGGATCAGATGAATTGCAATTCATTTCAAAGTCCCTCTTTGCCATGACAATGAACTTTATCCCAAAAACATTTCCACTGTATTTCAGGCCTGCCACAAAAGGACCAGCTGACATCAGGTCAGTGATTCTCTCATTATCACAGGCGAGTGTTGACTAGCCCAAGGGTGGTGCTTGAAATCATTGTTCTTCCTCTGTTAATCATGGTTATCTGCAAGGAAACACGTGCAGTCGTCATTGCCTTGCACAAAATGGGCTTCACAGACAAGGATATTGCTGCTAGTAAAATTGCACCTAAATCAACCATTTATCAGATTATCAAGAACTTCAAGGAGAGAGGTTCAATAGTTGTGAAGAAGGCTTCAGGGAACGCCAGGACCGTCTCCTAAAGTTGATTTAGCTGTGGGATTGAGGCATCGCCAGTGCAGAGCTTGCAGCAGGCAGGTGTGAGTGCATCTGCACGCACAGTGAAACAAAGACTTTTGGAGAATGGCCTGGCGTCAAGCAGGTCAGCAAAGAAGTCACTTCTCTCCAGGAAAAACATCAGGGGCAGACTGATATTCTGCACAAGGTACAGGGATTGGACTGCTGCGGACTGGGCTAAAGTCATTTTCTCTGATGAATCCCCTTTCAGATTGTTTGGGGCATCTGGAAAAAGGAAAGGTGAGCGCTACCATCGATCCTGTGTCATGCCAATAGTAAAGCATCCTGAGACCATTCATGTGTGGGGTTACTTCTCAAACAAGGGAGTGGGTTACCTCACAATTTTGCCTTAGAACACAGCCATGAATAAAGAATGGTACCAAAACATCCTCCAAGAGCAACTTCTCCCAACCATTCAAGAACAGTTTGGCAATGAACAATGCCTTTTCCACTATGATGGAGCACCTTGCCATAAGGAAGAAGTGATAACTAAGTGGCTCGGGGATCAAAACATCGAAATTTTGGGTCCATGACCAAGAAAATCCTCAGACCTTAATCCCATTGAGAACTTGTGGTTAATCCTCAAGAGGAGGGTGGACAAACAAAAACCCATTCAAATCAGTCAGTATGTGGCCCAGAAGTTGATTCAGTTTAATCGCTGAATTTCATCTCACAGCTCAGGGAGCTGCTAGATTAAATTCAGCGAGTAATTACCATATTAACGCTAATATTTTTAGAGCGCTCGTTTTCCGGGCATCTCGCTAACAATTGAATACCCCCCTTAGGGTCTCCATAATTTTTTAAAGGCACACATAAGCCAAAATAATTACCAAGTAGTCCCCCGCTTTACCTACCACCGGAGGGTGGTTTGCAGAGAATCACAGAGACATTGTGTCAGAATCAGTCACTCTGTGTTACAGTTCATTGTAGGTGGCTAAACTATTTTCAATTATACAGCATGGTTTCTCCTCTATGATATATGTAATGAATGTTTGCAAGTTATGTAGTGTTCAATGCTGACTGAATATCGTGCTGGAAAACCAGATCAGTTGCTTCACAAACAGACTTCCAGTTAACCACATAGTCTCATAAAAGAAGTACAGCTTGTTTAACAAATTCTGAGCCAAAAGTGTATTACAAACACTACTTTGTGTTGTTGGAACCTTGCTACTTCCGTGATCTCCAATCCCATCGCCAATGTCCTGTGAACAGGGCTGGATTAACCATAGGGCTAACTGGGCTACAGCCCAGGGGCCTTGGGCATCCAGGGGGCCCTTGAAAGTGCTCAACAGCATTATTGATTGGGCGGGGGCGCCCCGGCCCGATCAATGCTGCTGAGCACTTTCACTGCGGTCCCTCCCCGGAGCGCTGTAGTCTCCTTACTGAGGAGATCTCGTGAGTCTCACTCTCACGAGATCGCCTCATTAAAGAGCGTACAGCGCGCCAGGAGAAGGAGGTAAGGGCCTTGGGGGCATCTCGGATCACGGGGGGAGGGCGGCTCAGATCACGGGGGGGCCCTCATGGGGGAATGGAGGCCCCCTTAGCCCAGGGGCCTCCATTCCCTTAATCCGGCCCTGCCTGTGAAGCTCAGTTCTCACAAACATGATCACAGGTGGACAGGTCCCAGCCTCACTTATCTTCTGCTGCTGTGAACATTTTGATGAACTACAGACTGTTCTATTCCCGCACGCTTCAAAACAGGATACATAATCAGTGTAAGACTGAATACAATACAGGTACTAGCACCATAGTCAAACGCACCTTAAGGAACAATACTCCCTGTCTTGCTGAAACTGGACAACTTGCTTTACCAATAGGTTGTATTGTAATAGATATATACAATATAACATATCTGCACAATTACTACATCTGCGTTATTATTTTAATCAAAAGCAGTGGCCCACGACCTTTTTCGTCACATCTTTCAACTCACTTGTATTGTAATACAATATTTTAACAGTGGACTGTCACAGATTATAAGAAATGCTAATGGAACAATGAAAAATAAAGAGAACACAGGATTTTTCAAATGTCTCTAGTTTTCTTCTAAAACAAATGCACATATATCATCTAAATAAAATATCTTTAGCATTTTGCTTGCTTTTAATTGTTTTCTGCAAAAACTAAAATAGAACAAAAAAAATAAAATAAAAAAAACTTTTCACACCTAATCCCTTGGGACCTATTCAGCAAAGCACTGGTGACCGTAAAGGCTGACTAGGGATCACTGCCTTCAAAACTGGAAGCAGCTATTGAATGGACAGACTACAAAGACATCAGTCAGCACTTTGTGGTCAATCGACAGAGGTTTGAGTGAACAATGGGTAGATACAAACACAAAAAACCTTGTTGCCTTCTTCATCTAGCTAGAAAACGCCAGCGCAATTTAGAATTAAATTAAGGGACTAATTTGTAGTAGATTAAAAATTATGCAATTTAATTGAATCGTTACATTCATACAAAAAAAATGTAAATACATACTTTTCTACAGATGCTTCTTGTATAAAAAGCTTTTGTAGAAATCTTAGTGAACACAAAGGTTGAAAGTTTCCTTTATTATTATACAATTTTATAGAATTACACAGACCCAAGGAAGCTTAGTAAGAATAGTTGTATACTGGCGGCGGTTTCAGTTGTCCTGGCTTCTCATTCAGGACCTCCACGCTAAAGAACACAAAGGGAAAAAATAATCATTACAAAATCAAGTATATTGTTTTCTTGTAATATTTTCAGTAGTTGTGTCAAGCAGAAGGTATCACAGTTTTACAACTAATCATCTTTCAGCTCATCAAAACAGTTTGTTGAGAAAATCAAAACAAGACATTGCAATAAATATTATACAGTTTTGTGGCATTTTGTAAGCCCACAAAAAAACCCCCAAAAAACATAAAATCCACAGTCCAGAAACATTTCTAAAAATGAGTTGTGTGGCTAAAATAGAAAGTTCAACCCATATAACATAGACAGCACCCTTTGGCCTTATTGCTGATATGTGTGAGTTCAAGGCGTTACCTGTGTTTTTCATTCCTGCTTTATGCTCCTTGTTGTTCATCTCTTTGGATGTGCTACAATCCTTTCATGCTGTTATATTTACCATGTGTGCACTCAATAAAGCTCTCCCCCAAGTGTATCCTTCTGTCCTCATTTACAGAGAGCCTGAATTTACAGATCAGTATTCTAGTGAGGTTGGGGCTCCCAGTATCTTATGAGGGGAAGCCATCAATGGAGTATGGAACTTTCCTTACTATCTAAATCCAGAGAGATTTAGATTGTGTTTTTCACATTACTTGGTTTAGAAAAACATTACAAAAGTGAAAAGAAAATGAAAGACAGTAATACTTACAAAATTGTAGTTCTAAGTCATATTAAATGTACATTAAGGCCACTTTGTTATATTTGTACCACACAATTTCTATGCTGGTATTATGAAGACATGTATGTAAACCTTTTATAACATTGTCAACCACAGAAGATAGCTTCCAAGCCACTTAAAGAACATGAATCTAATTGTTCTCTGAGGTAAGAAGCTTCCCTTTCTGTTTCTGCTCAAAGCTCCATTAAAAAACTTTATTTCATCTAACAGGAAGTTTTCTGAATGGGATGAAGGATCCAGGTTGAATGAGCAACTGGAACCTAAGAGCAGCCATCTCAGTGTGGTGACAAGAGTGTCTTTTCACACAGAACTTTTTTTCTACAATTTTAACACATTCTGTCCAGTCTAAAATGCAGCTAAATACTGCAAAAACAAAAGTTGAAGTTAACTATCGCTATAGGCTGGAGGTAGTCTAAACCCTTTAAATTGTTTGTAGACTCAAGAGCTGAGAGAGGCTGAAGCAGCCAATATTCTTGGCCAGAGAATGTGTTGTGTGATTGGATGTAAGACAATCACATGATGTTCACATCCACTTGTGCCAGGAACGCCTGCTGCTTCAATAGCTCCCGGCTGATCCTCAGATTGGCTGTTCTAGAAAAAGTTTGTTACAGCAAAAGGTTTCCAGATCATTTACGATCTTTTGATGACCGTTTGCTCATAAAAACACTGTGGTAGCTTGTAGAACATATTAAAACACAGAGATCCTGGTTGCATTACTTGTATATATTCCATCTCTTCGTTTGATACAGCTTTTCTCCTGTATTTCTGAGGAAGTGATCTCAGCAAGTCAGTTGTGTCTGGGGGTCCCTGTAATTTGCGGAAGGGTACAGGATTCTGAATTCCTATCGGGTGTTCACTTGCTGCTTTATGTGCAGTTACTGAAGGTGCAGTGAATGGAAAAATCATGGACTTTAATGCTTCTTGCACTGAAAATAAAAATACACAAATGATTGTGAATTATACTTGTCTATCCAAAGAACACAATAAATATAAAATTAATGTGTGTGTGTGTGTGTGCGCGCGTGTTGGGGAATATAGACTGCAAGCTCCAATGGGGCAGGGACTGATGTGAAGGAGTTCTCTGTACAGCGCTGCGGAATCAGTGGCGCTTTATAAATAAATGGTGATGATAATGATATATGTGCTTTTGCAGAACAATGTCACTTTAGCCCACAGTCTGTCCACGTACATATTCTCCATTCATTTCTATAATGTTTCACGTGTACCAAGTGGGACTAAGGATGCAATAAGTGCTTGAAGATGTAACTGTCCAATGCTATAATAGCACATCTTGCTATGGTTAAAGTCACGCAGAAACCACAGAAAACATTAAAGCACTCACTGTTAGCTTTTGGACTATTCTTTCTGTCTGGGAACCTTATTGTTGGTACATGTGGCTTCACAGCCTAGAATAAAAACGGACAAGAGTTTGAGATCAAAACAGAGTAGTGAATTCCTGAAAACATGTTTTATTGCTGTGAAATTAAATGGATTGTCCACAATATAATTATAGTTACCAGAGAACCACTGACAAATAAACATAAAACATTATAGGGCAAAATTCAGTCAGTTGTATCCACTTCATGAAGCAAAAATTTGGGTTGAGTTATGTTGCTTGATAATCCACTTCCCTCTTTACACACCTTGCTGAGGCCCAGACACATCAGCATACAGTACTTTTATGTAATATAAAATGTTCTGCTGTATAAAGGGCTTCTTCAGCCTGTAATAAACTGATTTCACTTTGTGTTTTGTGCTGGTCAAATCATGTAATATAATTTATTATTAAAGTATGAAATTAATGTTTTATTACAGGTATTAATAGTCCCAAAGATCGGTGTGCAAGATGATCTTTAGGTATGCATCACTATGAGCATGTGCCTATGTTTTCACTATACTACATCAAGTCAAATTAAGAGTATTAAAGAAATTCACTCAAATTCTACGAGTGTACATGTTATTTGCAACCATAGTGGTCAACATTGCCCAGAAAGTTACTGTTAGGCATGCTTGCATAATGTCAAATAAAATTTGAAGCATTGTCACAGCTAGGAGCTCTGTAGCATGTATAATTATTAAGTTCTGAATTCAGTATTGTGGATCTAGCAATTTAAAGCTGCCCATACATGCTGCTATTTAAACGGTCAATTTGTTTGTTTTAGACGTTTGTGACATGTAGCTTCAATGCGACCAGCAATCACAATCTACATCTGACAGATCAGTGGAAAATGCAGTCAGTCAACATGTGTGTGGCTAGTGGCTGACGGCACTAACTAGGTCCTATGTTGCCCAGTTGCACTATCTGAGAAAGGAGTTTACAACAAGGCATTGCCAGGGGTGGACTGGCCATAGATCTTACCAAGGCAGGGGTGGGCTGGTCCGGTCCCAAATTCAATTATTTGGGTCAGCATTTTTGAACGACCATTTAAACAGGCTGTGCTGCCTATTGGGGTGTGCTTGTGCATCCGACACCAGCCTCTGCAAGCCTTGCATTCCTCTCCCCCCTTCCTCCCAGCAGCTTGTGTTTGTGGCTCTTGGCTTCCCCCGCTGTGTCTGTATCTGTCTTCCCTTTGTTCGTCTCTGTCTCCATCTTTGTACGAGTTTCTTTCTTCCTTTCTCTCTGTTTCCATTTGTGTGCCTCTATCCCCCCTTTGTGTATGCCTGTTCCCACCTTTGTGTGTGCACGCTTCTGTTCCCTCTTTGTGTATGTGTACATCTCTGTCTCCAATTTTGTAAGTGTAACAATCCGTGAGGGGAAAAGCTGTGACACAATTGTGCCACAACTTTCCCCCTTGTCGTCGTCTTCTTCTCCCTTCTTCACGCCTTTCCTTCCACCTCCTCTGCTGGAGTCAATGTGGCAGGCAGAACTAGTGCTGGTGGCTGCCGATCAGAAGTAACGTAAATGAAGAGAAGCACAACTATGTCCTACGCCACATAATTGACCCTTACGATAGCAAGAAAGCACAATTTTCGGATCTGAATAATTTTTACTGAGTGATTCAATAGTAAACTTTTGTTACATTTTAGGTCTTTTTCCCATCTTGCTCAAAACCACATTACTGCACGTGCTAATGGGGTTTTGAATAACAGCTGGCCAGGGATTCCTCATTGAAGATTTTGCATGCACTGTGGGGTTGAATTATTAATGGGCATTTTTTTGGCTTTAAAGGGTTACTGTCGGCGATAATGCTGCTGTTGCTGGCAGTAACCCTGCCGGCAAAAGGTTGACTTTGCATGGTGAAGCCTATTTAACAAGTTTCTCAGTAGTACTTGTACGACCGCAATACCTGTTCTGTTTATCATCATCTCAGGCGTTACCCTGGCTTACCAACGTTGTGGCTACAGCTAAAGGTGTGCTAACCTCACCTACTTTGTGTTGGCCCCGCCACTTTCAGAACTTTTCCAGGGCCATTTTAAATTCCCTTTCTGCCCCTGGGCATGGCTGTTACAGCCTGCCAAAGATTTTTCAGTGCCTGAAGAAGACTTTTAAAAGTGTTGCAACTGTGGTACCAAAATGGATGGCTGTGGCGTCTGTCCATTTGGGTGTTGCGGTGTTGCAAACAGTCCTGTTGATTTGAAAAGTTTAGCATGTGATATAGTGGTGCTGATTCAAACAACATTCCGTAAAAATTAGCAGAACCAGTTTATTGCCCCACTGATGAATGATCCATGTTAAATACAAGAGTCACATTAACATGACTATATTGTAAGATGGTGATGACCAACCCGATATGCTTCAAGGGCGCACGGTATAGCCATCTAACCTCCAAAAGGCCACACATTACTCTTAATCTCAAGAATAAGTTAATATAATAAATGTAATCAAAGAAAGAGACACCTATCTTTAATAACATACTAGCAGGTATTTTAAACAAGTGTTACAAGCTATAACAAACAAGTCTGACAATAAGGCAGGGAGGAGCTGAGGGCTGCCTGTTGCCCATCACTGCTGTAAAGGAAACTGTTACATGTCAAGGACAAATTATGCTTCATTGGATTGATAACCAGGTGTCACACTTTACTTGAAGGACAGGGATGCAGTCAGTGATCTTCATGGAACAGCTGTAGAAAACATCTCTGAACCTGACTCTGCTCACACACATAATGCTGATCATGGTTATTGTACACTCACTGACTGTACAGGACAATCATACAGCATGGTGCTATTACACCACAATGCAATCGTATCTGAATGAAAAAAATTTCCAACGCATCTGATGGCATCTTCATGTGATCTGATCTTATTTGTGATCGAATTGTGTCGTGTGCCCTCTACCAGATCTGTACAATGCACTAAACATCTAATTGTACAACTGGATTGTAACATGTAACATTTAGCTGCCCCGTCACTCCAGCTTCTGCGGACCTACGAGGAGAGCATGCTGGGATTTGTAGTTAGACAACAGAGAGGCACAGGATGCCAACCTCAGTGTCACCCTCAGGTCTCCTCTACCAGGGCGCTGCCAGCCAGCCAGCCCGCACCGACACTACATGACATTCAGCTGTGAGGGGCCCCAATGTGCCCCCTGCCTCACCATGGGGTCACTTTCTATACGAGACCCAGCGGGCTCTCACTTCATATAACTTTATCTTACCTGGACGACCCTGCTGGCCGCTGCCATCTTACTTCCCATGGCGACCCCCAGTGGTACTTCCGCATCCGGGTAAGTGAGAGGGTCATGTGACCTTCTGCTTTATGTCTATCGCAGCTGCTCATACTTGTTATTATTATCATTATACCCGGGCACTGTGTGTCTGGTGCAGTCTGCTCTGACCACACATGGGAGCAGTCAGACACACAGTCACCACACATGGGTGCAGCAGCAGCTTCTCTGTCTAATGTGCAGCTACAAGTCCCCATCACACTAGTCCAGTGGATTCCAAACTTTCTCAGTTCTAGGCACCCTTAAGGGCCTCCATCATTTTTTTCAAGGCCCCCCATAGCCCAAATAATTACCAGGTTTCTGCCACTCTTGGTGTGATGCAGCCTAATACTTACATGTCATTTAAATGTTCTTCATTCTGCAAGTGCATTTTTACTTATTAATAAATGAGAACTTGATTTATTGCTATTTCTCTATTTCTGTTTAAAGGTTTCCTACATTTACATGTTGTCTGGAATCCAGTAGGTGTGAAGGTCTTTGTGAGCTGAACAGATATTAGAAAAATGTTGTTTAGATCCATTCAATCAGTACTGTTCCATTTTTTACATATTGTGAGACCTTTTAATATACGTGACCTGTAACATTTCTGGGATGCCTTATTCATACTTCACTCCTGGCTTTGTCCTTATGTTTCCAGCCAATTAGTTACCAGGAGCTGGAACAGGGCAATTTTGCCAGATTGCCATATGACGTTATAATTCTCTCCTTTCTCTCTGCACATTCCTAGTACTATGTGCAGAGGCGCCAAATACTGCTGCAAGTGAATACTGTTCAGGGGAAC